>NC_044551.1:46415631-46716017 GCF_007565055.1 Rhinopithecus roxellana
GCACACCACCACACCCAGCTAATTTTTGTATTTTTAGTAGAGATGAAGTTTCACCATGTTGGCCAGGATGGTCTGGATCTCTTGACCTCGTGATCCACCCACCTCAGCCTCCCAAAGTGCCAGGATTACAGACATGAGCAACTGCGCCTGGCCAATTTTTTTCACTTTAAAAAAATCAACTTACTTCTCTGAAATTCCTTTCAGGTTTTATTGTTATCAGAAGTTCATTCCTTCTTACTCTTGTGTAGTATTTGGTGGTGTGGATTGAGGTACTGTAGTCTGTTTAACCCTTCACCCACTGAAGAACATATGAATTATTGTTTGTTTGGGGCTATTACAAATAACCTAAACAGTCACGTAGAGGTTTTATGTGAACATAACTTTTCATTTCTCTAGGATAAATTCTCTGGAGTACAATTGCTGGATCATACATAATTGCACATACTTTTCTTAAGGGACTGCTAAACTAATTTCTATAGTGGCTGCACTGTTTTGAATTTCCATCAGCAATATATGAGGGATTCAGAATCTCTATATCCTTCCCAGCATCTGGTGGTGTCACGATAGGGATTATTTTGGCAATTATAAGTGTGTAATCAAAACTCATTGTGATTTTAATTTGCATTTATCTAATGGTTAATGGTGTTGGTAAAATATCTCTCCATGTCTTTTGTCTGGTTTCTAATTATCTACCTGATTACAGTTAATAAGTATTTTATTAAGCTTTTAGAGTTCTTTTTTTTTTTTTTTTTTTGAGGCGGAGTCTCGCTCTCTCGCCCGGACTGGAGCGCAGTGGCCAGATCTCAGCTCACTGCAAGCTCCGCCTCCCGGGTTTACGCCATTCTCCTGCCTCAGCCTCCCGAGTAGCTGGGACTACAGGCGCCCGCCACCTCGCCCGGCTAGTTTTTTGTATGTTTTAGTAGAGACGGGGTTTCACCGTATTAGCCAGGATGGTCTCGATCTCCTGACCTCGTGATCCGCCCGTCTCGGCCTCCCAAAGTGCTGGGATTACAGGCTTGAGCCACCGCGCCCGGCCTAGAGTTCTTTACATACTGTACGTAATAGCCCTTTGTCAGATATATGAATAACAAACACCTCTCCCATTTTAAAGTTTGTATTATGCCATTAATAGAAGTTTTCACAGAGCAAAAGGTTTTAAGTGCAATAAAGGCCAATTTATCAACTATTTTTATGCATTGTATTTCTGGTGTCAAAATCGAAGAACACTCAAGATTCCAAAATCTTCTCCCCAGTTTTTTGCTTGAAATTTTAGAGTTTTCCATTTTATATTTAATTCCATAATCAGTTTTGAGTTAATTTTCATATATTGCATAATACGCAAACCCTCACTTTTTTGTGTGCCTTTTTTTTTTTTCACCTAGGGCTGTCAAATTGCTCTAGCACCGTCGGTGAAAAAAAGCTATCTTTTCTCCATTGAATTCTTTTGGCACTTTTGTTAAAAATCAATTGGGCACATTTTGGGGTCTATTTCTGAATTGTCTTCTCTTTGTCATTGATCTACGAGTCTACTCCTCCATCAATACCACACAGTCTTAATTATGATAGGAAATAAAAGAAGTCTTAGGATTGGATAGACTGTTTTCTCCCACGAGATTCTTCATTTTGAAAACTACTTAAGCTCTTTTAGTTCCTTTGTTGCTTTCCATATGTATTTTAGAATAATATTGTCTGTAACTACAAAAACTCTTACTGGTATTTTGATGGGAATTGCCTTAAATTCATAATTTTATTAATTTTGGTAGAATTGACATTCTTGCTATTACTGGCTAAATTGTGCCCCACTCTCTCACCTAATTCATGTATTGAACTCCTGACCACCTGATATGGTTTGGCTTGTGTCCCCACCCAAATCTCATCTTGTAACTCCCATAATTCCCATGTGTTGTGGGAGATGATTGAATCACAGGGGCAGGTCTTTCCCATGCTGTTCTCGTCATAGTGAATGGGTTTCATGAGATCTGATGGTTTTAAAAACTGGAGTTTCTCTGCACAAGTTCTCTTTGCCTGCTGCCATCCACTGAAGATGTGACTTGCACCTCCTTACCTTCTGCCATGATTGTGAGGCCTCCCCAGCCATGTGGAACTGTAAGTCCAATAAACCTCTTTCTTTTGTAAATTGCCCAGTCTCAGGTATATAGTGGACTAATACACCACCAAAGCTCAGAATGTGACTGCATTTGTGGATAGGGTCTTTAAAGAGGTAATTAAGTTAAAATGCGGTAATTAAGATGAACCCGAGTCCAATATAACTGGTGTTCTAAAAAGAGGAGATGAGGACAGAGACACACACAGAGGAAAACCATGTAGGGGCACAGAGGGAAAGAATGACCATGTAAAAGACAATAGGAGAGAGATGTCAGAAGAAACCAACCCTGCTGATACCTTGATTTCTGACTTTTAGTCTCCAATATTGTGAGAAAATAAATTTCTGTGGTTTAAGCCATTTACTCTGTGATATTTTGTTATGGCAGCAGAAACAAACTAAAACACCATTGAATCTTCCAAACTATGAACTCTGTATGTCTTTCCATTTGTTTCATCTTCTTTGATTAATTTCATCGTTTTTAGACTACAAGTCTTGTTCATGTTTCATCATTTTACATGTAAGCATTTCATTTTTTTGAGTAGTTATAAATGTCATTAAACTTTCAATTTCTGTGTCCATGTCTTAATTTCTTATATATAGAAATACAAATAATTTTATTTATCTTGTGTTGTGCACTTTACCGAATTTATAAATCTCAAGGGGATTATTTTGCATGTTTACGTGTATTATTATATATTTTCTAGATAGAAAATCATTTCATCTGCAAATAAAGATAATTTTATTTCCTCTTTTTATATCCATATATCTTTTAATTGCTTTTCTTTCCTTATTGGGCTTGCCAGAACTTCTCATACTATGTTAAAGAAGAGTGGTGAAAATGAATATCCTTCCCTTGTTTCTGATGTCGGGGGAAAATAATTCTGCCTTTCACTATTAAGTATAATGATAGCTGTAGGTTTTTTCTTTTTGTTTTGTTTAATTTTCATTTTCTTTTTTGGTAGATGCTCTTTATCAACTTGAAGAAGTTCTTCTGTATTCCTGTCTTTCTCAGAGTTTTATTTATAATCAGTAATAGGCTAAAAAATTTATCAAATTCTTTTTCTACCTTGAATTATTTGATCATGCAGTATGTTAGGATGTGTATTTTGTGAATTACATTAATATTTTGCAATCACTGAGCCAGCCTTGAATTCTGAGAATAAATCTCATAGTATATAATTATTTTTATATATTGCTATATTCTATTTATTCATATTTTGTTAAAAATGTTTGCATTTATTTCATGAGGGATATTAGTCTCTGGTTTTTTTTGTGTGTGTATTGTCTTGGTATCACTGTAGCTTTCTAAAATGAATTAGAAAATGTTTCTTCCGGGACAGGCAGGGGTGGCTCATGCCTGTAATCCCAGCACTTTGGGAGGCCCAGGCAGGCGGATCACCTGAGATCAGGAGTTCGAGACCAGCCTGACCAATATGGAGAAACCCCATCTCTACTAAAAGTACAAAATTAGCTGGGCATGGTGGCTCATGTTTGTAATCCCACCTACCCGGGAGGCTGAGGCAGGAGAATCGCTTGAACCCGGGAGGTGGAGGTTACGGTGAGTCGAGATCACGTCCTTGCACTCCAGCCTGAGCAAGTTCGCGCCGTTGCACTCCAGCCTGGGCAACAAGAGTGAAACTCCATCTCAAGAAAGAAAAAAAAGAAAATGTATCTTCCTCTTCTATGGCCTAAAAGAGATTTTGAAGAATTTATGTTAATTTGTCCATAAGCATTTGATAGAAGTCTCCAGTGAAACCTCATGCAACTGGAGATTTGCCTTTTAAATTACAAAATCAGTCCTCTCACTGGTTATAATACTATGCAAATGATTTATTTTACAGTGGGTGTGTCAAATTGCGCTTTTAAGGATTTGGTTCACTTTATTTAAGATATATTTATACGTGTAGGATTGTTTACGGTATTCTTAGTATAACTTTCAAGTCTGCAAAGTCTGTAGTGATATCGCCTCTTTCAATTTTGATATTCATAATTTGTATCTTTTTCACTTTGTCAGATTTGCTAGAGGTGTGTCAACTTGATTGTTTTAAATAATTAGTTTTTTGTTTCTTTGAGGTTTTAATTATAATATTACTGTTATTATCTTTGTGATTTTTTAAAATTTCCATGTTTAATTCATATGGATACATAATAGTTGTACATATTTATGAGGCACATATTTTGATCCAAGCACACAAGGTGTAATAATCAAATGAGGGTAATTGGGATATCCATTAACTCAAGGATTTATCATTTCTTTGTCTTAGAAACATTCAATTTCACTCTTTAGTTATTTTAAAATATGGAATAAATTACTTAATATTATTAACTATATTTGTTTTATGACTTTGGGCTTATTTTGCTCTTCTGTTTGATCTTTTCAAATGTATACATTTACTGCTGCTAACTTTAATTTCAGCATTGCTTTTGCTGTGTCCCAAAAAGCTTGATACTTTTTATTTTCATTTTTATGCAATTCAATTAATTTTTAAGTTTTCCTTGAAATTTCCTTTTTAACACATGGATTATTGAAAGTGTGCTGTTTTTTTCTCAAGTGTTTGGAGAATTTACTATTGTTTTCTAATGTGATTGTATTGTGGCTGGATAACTTGTGCATAATTTTAACTCAAATTTGTTGAGGTAAGTGATAACACGGACAAATTTGCTTTATGGCCCAATTAGGCTCCATCTGGGTATAGACTCCAAGGGGTGCTTGAAAAGAACATGTGCTCTGCAGTTATTGGTGGAATAGTCTGTAAATCTCAACATTTTCCTCTTGGTGCATTAAGCTTTGAATTCTTCTATATCCTTGCTGATTTTCTGTCTAGTTATTGATCAATTGTTGAGAGAGGGGAGTTGAAGTCACCAACTATATTTGTGGTTCTCTTTATTTCTTCTGTCAGTTACAAGTTTTTGCTTTATGTATTTTGCAGCTCTACCATTTGCTACATGCATATTTAGAAGTGCCATGTGTCATGGGTAGATTGGTCCATTTCTCATAATAAAATTTATTTTCTGCCCCTGTAATTCTGTATGCTCTGAAGTCTACTTAAGTATTCTGATACCAACACAGTGACTCCTGCTTTCTCTTTATATAAAATGACTTTTCTATCCTGCTTTTCAATAGGTCTACCTCATTATATTTGAAGTTTTTTTGTAGGGAACGTGTAATTGAGCAATGTTTTTAATCCACTCTATCAGTCTTTCTTTTAAATAACACATCTATACCATTTGTATTTTATGTAATTATTGCTATTTTTAAGCTATTTTTCTTGTTTTCTGTATTTTCTTCATTTTTCCTTCTTGCTCTGGCTTCTTGTGATTAAACATTTTCTTTTAAAACTCCATTTTGTTTTGGCTGGTATTTTTCAGTGTGTCACTTACTATACATTTTTAGTGGTTCTACTAAAAATTGTGAATATATATGTTATATATATTATATATAATATAATAGGAATGTATAATATATAATATATAAATTTTGGTATATTGCATATACATAGTATTTCTATATGATTATATATTATAGAGCATATTAACATTATATTAATAAATATATTATTAATATATGTCATATATAATGTGTTGATATATAATATTGATATATTAATATAATATATAAATATATTAATACATTAATATAATATAATACAATATCTATGTAATATATTATAATATATAATATGATATATAATATTATATACAATATCTATAATGCATATTACAATATTAATATGTCATATAATATATGAATATAACGTATTAATATTATATTATAGTATGTAACATGATATATGAATACATTATATGATATATAAATATATAATTGCATTTATATATCATATTAATATATTACTATTTACATATTATATTAATATACTAATATTAATATATTATTAATATATTATGTTACATATAATTATATAAGTATATAATTATAGAATATTATTAATATAATATGTATTAATATTAATATATTAATTCATTATAATTGATAATATTAATACATTAATATATTAATATAATATGATATGTATATTATAATATGATATCTATAATATAATATATTAATATAGCATATTAGTGTTATATGAATATAATACATTATTTTAATATAATGTATTAATTACATATTATTTATACAATATATAAACTATCTAATATGTGTTTAGTAGGAAAATATAATATATGTTATATGTTATATCCAAATTTAAGTATAACATATAGTATATATAAAAGTTTATAATATATACTAGGCATGTAGTATATATCATGTATTACATATAAATTTTATATAATATATAAAATATAAAAAAGTATAATATGTAAAATATAAATATTATATATAAACTTGACACAGTTTAGAAGTGTCATTCTTTTACCAGTTTGGATGAGATATAGAACTTTACTTACTATTAAGTTATTTTGCACTCTTAAATTTACAAGATAATTATGTTAAATATTTTCTTGATATATATTTGTAGCCAAACTAAATAATTTTAAAATTATTGCTTCAATTATTAATCACAATTTAGAAGACTCAAAGAAGAAAGTAATTCTCTTGTACATATCCATATTTTTGCTCAAAACACGTTCTTTCTTCTGATGTTTCAAACTTTCTTCTTTTATCATTTCATTTCTCTTTGGTAAAAAATTTAGCATTTTCATTTTCATTGAGGCAGGGTAGAGAAAAACATGATTTGGTTATGACATCTTTAATGAGATACACCACAGTTTTATTTCTATTTTGAATGATTTTATGTTTCTGCAAGATTATTTACAATTAAGATAATTAAAATATATATGTAATTACTACTAAATCAGTGATATAGTTATCATGTTCTGAAAAGTTATTTTGTAAGTTAAAAATACATGGGTAAAATAATTTTAATGTTTAAAATTAAAGTAATAAAATATGATTTAAAATTTACTCCAGCCAGGATTTGCACTAGTAAACTTAGGATATACGAAATACAGCCCTATGTATAACCCATTCAAATGGTTCTGAATTTTTTTCTTGTGAGAAATTCTAAATGTGTGTCTCTCATTCAGTTCTCACTTCTGATTGTACTTCCCATTTGATTTCATTGGAAAACTTACAATGATCACAAACATGACATTTTTGAAACTGAATTTAATCTCTACCCCCAAATCCAATTTTCTTCACTATTTTAGTAAATGGCACAGCTAATGACCACTTACCTGAAATTTGTTTTCTGACTTTTCACTTTATTTTGAATCACCAGTTTCGTAATTTCCATCATCATTTATTTTAATTGCACCACAAATATATATCTTGGATTAACTTCTATGCAGTCCTGCTGCCAGTGCTGTAGTTTAAAGCATCAGAATTAGGTAATAAAAGTAATATTAAATTATCTCCCCACTTTTGTTCTTGCCCTTTTCAATCTATTCTTCATCAAATACTGTATGCGTTAAACTATTCTCATGACAGAGATACATTTGTATGTACACATCTACCTCCCTGTCGATCTACGTCTCACATCTATACAACTCTCTCTCTATATATAGGTATATACACACACACGGGAGATATATAATATATACATATATTTAATATATATAATCTCATAAAACAAACAAAATTGGGAGTTATATTTAAAGTATATAAATGCAAATTACAAATGGGAAAGTAAGCATTGAAGTAAATACTTTTATAATGGAAAGTCATCCACAACATAATATACTACAAACTTCAAAAAAGGCAGAAAATAGTATGACATTTTTATTGGTTAACGCCAACATATCTCATATATCTCTATTGTTCATATTTTTAAAGGAATACTTATTTGATCACGCTTTCACTTGGTGGCAATTTCGTAATATAATTTTCTACGGAGAGAATAGGTAAATCTTTTTATTACTGTGGTTGATTTTTTTAACTTGACAATTCAGAAAAACTGTACAATGTATTATTGGCAAAATCTAAATTTTCTAAATTTTCAGAGATTTCATCAAGCTTTGTATATGCTCTGTTAAGGAGAGGATTTTAATTTTAAATATGACATCAAAATGAACTAACTTCTGCTTGGTGTTTTCTAAATCTGATGATTGAAACAGTTTCCCATTGGCTAACTTCTGTTTCCATGCATTATAACATTTTTTCTTAATCATTCACGTGTCTCTGGTACCAGGTGTTCAGAACAAGTTCAAAGAACAATGGGATTTCATCTGTTGCACATTCATTCATGACCTGACACCAGGTATCTGAAAAGTAGGAGTATTTCTGGGAGCCATGTCTGTCCTGAGTCATCTGGCATTCATAGCATTTTCTTTTCCTTTTGCATGTAAGTCTTTAAATGGCTAATTCTTCACCATCTTTTATATTTCACTTCCAATGTCATCTCTAGAGAGAAATTCATAACTTTCAAATCCAAATTACTCACCCTACTCTTGAGTTTATCCCCTGAGAAAAGAATGGCACTTATCATTATCTGACATCAGTTGAATCCCCCTTCCTCTCTTATAAGTCAAGTCTTGTTAGAGAAGAGTTTTCTCTGTTGTGTGTTTTGTTTCCCCAGACTTGAACGGTTTCTGGTGTATATTATGTATGACTAAATATAAATGTGAACACATTTGTATAGTTATGTTTATACTATGCCTTTCTTAAAAATAAAGTTTTTATGAGAGATAAAATGAAAGGGGAAATATTCCTCATTAATCTCAATGTTTATCATTAAGAAAAATCTCCTTGGAAATTTCCTGAAAACCAGTAGTTTCAATTATTGCCATTAATGACTTGGTTTAAGGAGAAAATACGCTCATTTGTGGTGAGACTTCCACAGTATGCAGGCAAACCTGAACCAGAAAAGAAATTTAGCTCCTAGTAATAAGTTGTGATGTTCGAGATAAAAGTACATATTCTTTAAGAATGACTCAATTAACATGTCCAAGTATGAATTTTCATATTTTATCCCTTTGATTTTTTTCACATGGTACCATCACAATAATTTATTTATGAAAACATTTTTCTCAGAAAAAGATATCTCTCTTGCTCACTCGTCATTTTTACTTTTTACTCTGATTTAATGAATTTGAAATCTTTATGTAATGCTAGGTGTCCTGTTTAATATTAATATAATTTGTACAATTTAAAAACACAAATAGATTGTCAATAATAAAATCTGGTAAATAAAACCTAATGATTATGAAATAAGTATGAATAAGTTTCAAAAACCTTAACTATAATTATCAACGTTTAAAGATCAGTAAACCTTAAGAAAGCATAATTCCTGAGGGCAAAAAATAAAATAGATAACAATCTCCCAGTATACCATCATTTTTCTATTCTATACATACTAGTTATTGAATCATGTCTAGTTTTAAATCAATGAACTAAAAATTCAAAGACTTTGCAATTCCACTCATGTATCTGCATGAACACACATAATTGTACACCTATACTAAAGAAGCACATGTTTTCACTTGTAGATATACACAAGAATGTTCAGACTGGGTGCAGTGGCTCATACCTATAATCCCAATACTTTGGGAGGCTGTCAGGAGGAGAGCTTGACGCTAGGAATTCCAGAGTAGCCTGGGCAACACATGAGGTCCCATATCTTCATTAAAATTGGTTAGCTGAGCATGATGATGCATGTCTGTAGTCCCAGCTACTCAGGAGGTGGAGGCAAGAGGATCACTTTGAGCCCAGGAGTACTGAGTTGCTATGAGTTATGATTGAGCCACTGCACTCCAGGCTGGGCAGCAGAGCAAGACACTGACTCTTAAAGAAAAAAGTTTGTGAAAGCAAGCCCAAATATCCATCTACACAAATATGAGTAAACTACTCCTAATATATTCATTAAATAGAATTCTATAGAGTGGCAAAAATAGCTTTATTTAATATATTTGGATCTTAGAAATGCAATACTGAATGAAAAAGTAAGTCTCAAATGTCAACTTTATAAATTTCCAAAATATGCCATGTGAAACAGTGTTTAGGCAGTTTAATTATAAAGAAAAACTTTTTTTGTTTAAATCAAGAAAGCACTTGTCCTAGAAGAGGAGTCCAAAAGCTTGAGGCCAGGAGTCTGAGACCAGCCTGGGCAACCCACTGAGACCCACCTCCGCAAAAAAATAATAATAATTATCTGGATGTGGTGGTGCATGCCTCCAGTCCCAGCTACTCAGGAGGCTGAGATGGAAGGATTGTCTTTACTACTTTATTATTGCTTACAAGGTAGTGTGAGCATGAGAGATTAAGTATAATTGCACATTCTATTTGTTAAGCTAGGCAGTGGATTCAATTCTTGAACAGGGCAATGAGTTCACCCTCTTATATTTTTATGCTCCTCAATATACATATGCATTGCACATACAATTTTGCTTATTTTATGAAAACTTCATGTTTTATATTCTATTAAAAAAGTGAAGGACGAATCATTTTAAATTCCTGCAAAATAGAAATGCACTATTGAATAAACACATTGGATATGTATTCTCCATGAATTTTTACTTCTATTTGTTGTAACATATAGCACTTATTAGAGTTAAAATGAGATGAGTGACTAACTGAAACACATCTACTCAGAAAAATACATAATTATGATCTAGTATATTATGTTTTTATATTAATAATGTGCCTTAGAGTAGTGAGCTCCATTTATGAAAGCAAAAGTAGAATAAAGAAAAGTGAAACCTGTTTAGCATTGGGATGAAAAATTAAATTATGACAAAATGAAATTATCAGAGATGTAAAGTATAGATGAAATATGGAAAATATGTGATTACTGTAAGAACAGTTTCTATGGATATATTAAATGCCATGTTTAAATTTATGAATTAAAAATTACAATTTCTAACAACCTCAGGAATATATTTTTCATGTTCCTCCACATTTTCTTGATTATTTTATCCTTCATACCTTTCAACTTTCCTAGCAATGAGATTATACTACCTTGGAAGAAGTAACAAATAGGGATAATATATGAGTTGTTTCACTAAAATATTATAAATTAAAAGCCATTGATACTAATCGACATTAGTTCAATTATTATCTCTGAGTTTAAATAACATAGCAGTGTATATTATAGAAATTTTATAATAATTTTGAATGTTGTGAGTTATCTATGTAAATTGCTACAATCATTTATGTTTGAAATAATACATTCAGAACCTAATCACAGATAATTTCAGTTATGGAGGATTCATTTCTTCATTTAATAAACATTTTTGAGTGCTGACTATGTTTGAATTTTATTTTTAGGATAGTACATATCTATATGTAGGGATTCTCTAACAAGTGATTACTTTTGAAAACACTTTTGTCTTCGGTGACTAGCTAATATATCCTAATAATTCAACAACAAAGAAAAACACTATGTCCCTCCACTTCCATCTTTCTTTCTTTCTTTCTTTCTTTCTTTCTTTCTTTCTTTCTTTCTTTCTTTCTTTCTTTCTTTCTTTCTTTCTTTCTTTTTTCTTCTTTCGTCTTCTTCTTTCTTTCTTTTTCTTTCTTTTTCTTTCTTTTTCTTTCTTTCTTTCTTTCTTTTCTTTCTTTCTTTTCTTTCTTTCTTTCTTTCTTTCTTTCTTTCTTTCTTTCTTTCTTTCTTTCTTCTTTCTTTCTTTCTTTCTTTCTTTCTTCTTTCTTCTTTCTTTCTTCTTCTTTCTTTCCTTCCTTCCTTCCTTCCTTCCTTCTTCCTTCTTCCTTCCTTCCTTCTTCCTTCCTTCCTTCCTTCCTTCCTTCCTTCCTTCCTTTTTTCCTGTCTGTCTTAGGCATGTTGAAGAGTGAAAGGTGATGTCTATTGTGCAGTGAAGTTTTCTGGAAGTAAAGGTTCTTTCATAGAGTTTTACAGTGAAGTTATGTACAATCTGGTAAATCCTCATTTTTACACACACCACAGTTTTCTTGCCAGGAATATAATAATTGTATCCATTTCAGTTCTAGAAGTTTTGAAAATATCGGTATAAATTTTTGACTTCTCCACAAATTTCCTTCCACTGCATGTATATGTGCATATATATGAATGGTCATATATTACATATACTTATATGTATATGTACATTTCCTGTCACAAGGGAAATTTTCTCATTTCCATGTCACCAATAGTGATATATTAACTAGATTATGTTAATTACATTAATGCTATATTTGTGATTAATTTAGAAATTATTCTTGCTTATCTCATTTCTTATACATATTTGATTAGTCTCATGGCATGCCATTATGAAATATAATATTTTTATTATAAGTTTTCTATAAGAAGTATAAAAAGTATAACATGATATCTTTTATATATTACTGTATAAAAGTATAGTATTTATCCAAATAAATATTTAATCAATAATTAAATATGGATAATCAATATTTTAATAGTAGAAACAGAAGAATAAAACAAACTTCCCAAAAAACACTACTACTTATGTTTCAATAATTTACTCTTGTCCTACTACTATTTTTCCATTGGCAATTTTAAATGCGTGAAGTAGGTGGACTCAGTGGATGCACACATTGGTAAATAGCATCAACCATCTACGTTTGTAGGTCCTTTGACTAGATAATCAGATATTTATTGGGGTCTATTGAGATAGTACTTTACCATTCTCTTGATTATTGAGGCATAATCTTTGAAAAGTAGTATTTTCAAGTTATGACACTTTATATAATATTGGGGTGGGAAGCACTGATATTTGTAAGAGCTATTTTATTTAGGGCACCATATGACTACAGAAGTAGTAATCAGACATCTCACAAAGAATAGTAGATTACTTCAAAATTGTGATCTTGATGAACAAATTCCATGATTTCTGTCAATACAAATGTGGGGGTAGAGATCTGGAGAAGCCATATTTTTTAATTTTACCACTTGGAGTCCATTCTCTGGAATTATATTATTATTTATCATGTGTAATTTCCAGTGAGCACATTTTGCAACCACAGTAAGAGGCGGCAAGAAAGTACAAAGAGACTTGATTCTAATATCACTTAAATAACTGAACTTCTGTGTAACTTAGAAGAAATTTCTTTAACCATGTAGAGTTAAAGTTTCTCCATCTGTAAAATGGGAATCATGATGTCAACGCTTAATATTTTCAAGGATATCAAATGAATTAGTATGAGTAACACACTTTGCAAGAAACCAGAACTGTTAGCAAGCCTGGTGTCAAAACAATTCTACCTGTATCTACCTATATAGTTAGAAATAGAGATAAAGATAAGCAGACATAGACGTAGACATAGGCATTAATACTGACATGCACATAGAAATAGACATAGACCTGAAGATAGACATGGACGTGGACATAGACATAGACGTAGACATTGATACTGACATACACATAGAAATAGACATAGACCTGAAGATAGACATGGACATGGACATGGACATAGACATAGACATAGACATAGACATAGACATAGACATAGACACAGACACAGACTGATATAGATGTAGACATAGACCTAGACATAGACATAGACATAGACATACATGTGGATGTAGACACTAATATAGACATAGACATAGATGTAGACATACACATAGACCTAAACCTAGACCTCGACCTAGACTTAAACATAGATATTGATACAGACGTACACATAGACAGAGGCCTGAAGATAGACATTGACATGGACATAGACAGACACAGACTGATATAGATGTAGACATAGACCTGGACATGGACATAGACATAGACATAGACATAGACGTAGACATAGACATAGACAGTCATAGACAGGAGTGGGTGTAGGCTGTGGAAAAATAAGATTTCTATTTCCAATATCCTATCCTTTGAAAATAACATGGACCGGATTTTGGTGGGTTTGACTAAAACACTAGAGTACAATTTGTCTATAAATAGTTCTTATGAAGAACATAGGGGGGCTTTAAGTTCTTTCTGAATGGTATTGAAGAACTGAGCTTTGACCAGACTCTCTTATATAGGGGGACACAGTGAATGTTAGCCACTCAAAAAATCAAAGAAACCTTGGACCTTCTCACATGGTGGCAAGAGAGAGAAAAGTGAGGAGTGAAAGGGGAAGAGACTCTTACAAAGCCATCAGATCTTATGAGAGCTCACTCACTGTCACAAGACCACCATGGGGGAGACCACCCCCATGATCCAACTACCTCCCACCATGTCTCTCCCTAGACACCTGGGGATTATGTGAATTACAATTCAAGATGAGATTTGAGTGGGGACACAAAGACTAACCATATCAATGAGTATGTGTTTTTTTGGGTGGGGACACAAAGACTAATCACATCGTTGAGTATGCTAATCTTTGTGACCACCTTACTTTAGTCTCGGTGACTGTCTTTAAATAAAAATCAATTTTATTATATTTGGGTAGGAGTGAAGGCTGGCGGGAATGGGTATCTATTCCTGACCACTCCTTAGTTCTCATAATCTGATGAGTTTCTTTAAGTTCCATTCTTTTATTTTTCTTAGAGCAGAACTGAAAGTTCCCAAAAGAAGATGAAATTCTGCTTGTAGACCACAGTTTCAGCTCTTTTCTGAGAGTTTCCAACCTGTCCTTTCTGACTACCTGCCCTACTGGTTCCTGGTTTCACATTTGCCAGCCAGTCACCATTATTGAGGAAGCCAATTTCCAGTAATATATATTTCTATCTCTCTATCCCTATCTATCTTTCTGTCTCTATCTACCTGTATCTTTCCTGGTTCTGTTTCTCTGGTGGAACCACAATCGATATACCAACTTGTGGAAAACTTGGGCATATACTATGAAGAACTTTCCCCCTGATTTATTGGAGAGTAAGTTGATCATCTAATGCCCTATTACTACATATACACTGGAAGTATTTCTTACGAACATGAACATTACACAACACAACCTCTATACTACCAATGAAATTATCAAAATCAGGGACTTGACACTGATACATAGCCACAATCTAATTCTCAGACCCCAGTTTTTTGTTTTTTGTTTTTTTCAATTGTCTTTCTAATGTTCTTGGTTGCAAAAGGATCAAAGTTTGAAGCATATATTGCTTTGGTGGCATGTCTCCTCAGTATCATTCAGTCTGAAGCAATTTCTTATTTTATCCCTGCTTTTGTGGTTATTTTCGAAACATTCTAGAAAATTTCTGGTAAGTTACTTTTCAGAATAGTTTTCGGTTTATTTGTTTACTTTTGAGATTATCTGAGATTATCTGTTATTTCCTCGTGAATAAGTGTATGCATTTTTAGTGAGATTTCACAGAAAATATGTTTCAGTCACTTTATTGCACCTTATTTAGAGGTAATTATTTTATTGTTTGATCAAAATAGTATATGACCAGCTTCTCTGCCATTGCCAATCTTTACCACTTTAAAATTAATAAATTTGGGGGAAAACTTTTTTAAATCATGCAAAAATTTTCTCCTCTTCAAATGTACATTATATTCTTTCACTTTTTAAACACAGGTGGGTGATGCTTACCTGTTTACTAAATGAATTATAATTCATCACTTACATTATTTATTCTGGTAGTCAAATTCTGCCAGCATACCAGTGGGAGCTCATTCAAGCTGGCTCCTATGTGATTTTGATAAATCCCCATCATTCTTTGAGTACTTCTTTCCTTTCTAATACTTATCTTGTGCTGCCTATGTTCCAACGTAGAACAGAGTGGAGAGAATATGTCCTACAAAATCTAGGCCTAAATTATTTTTTCCTGTTTATTTTTACATTTTAAAATAGCTTTTTTGAGAGATAATTTGCATATCATACAATTTACTCCTCTAAAGTGTACAATTTAATAAGCTTTTTAATCCATTCATAGATATGTGAAACCATCACTACAGTTGATCTTATAACATTCATTATTTCACAAAGAAACCCAGTACCCTTTAGCTATTACCCCTGACTTACTGTTTTTATTTTTAATGGGTATATAATTTAGAGTGTTATTATTGTTTGGTCATCTGATAATGCATCACCCTCAGCTCTACTCGTTACCACATGACCCAATAACAATAACAATCCAAGTTATATACCCAATAGAAAGGAAAACATATTTCCACACAAAAAGGGTATGCCAATGTTTATAACAGCATTATTCTTAAAATCAAAATATGAGAACAACACAAATGACCATCAAATGATGGATAAACAAAACGTAGAATATTTGTACAATGAGATATTATTTTTTCATGAAAATAATAAAGTACTGATATATACACAACATGGATGAACCTTAAAAACACTCTGCTAAGTGAAGCAAGTCATCATAAAACACCAACATCAAACGAAGAAGTTTCTGCACAGCAAAATAAACATTCCAAAGAAGAAGAAAACAACTTATGTAATGGGAGGAAATATTTACCAACCATGTATCTGAGAAAGGCTTAATTTCCAAAATATATAAGAAATTCAAACAATTAAACAGTGAAAGTAATCCTATTAATAAACAAATAACTGGAGTTGACATTTCTCAAGAGAAGACATACAAATGGCCAACAGGTATATATGAAAAGATGTTCAACATCACTAATCATCAGGGAAATGCAAATTCAAACCTCAATGAACCAGCAGTCACACCTGTTATAATGGGTGTTATCAAAAAGATGATATATAATAAGCACAGTCAAGAATGTGGAGAAAAGGAAAACTCTGCATACTGCTGATGGGGAATGTAAATTAGTATAACCATTACGGAAATGTAATACTTTCCATTTTCTTTTTTTTTTTTTTTTTTTTTTTTTTTTTTGGGGAAGATTGAGATTTATTTTCTTTTTTTTATTATTATACCTATACTTTAAGTTCTAGGGTGCAGGTTTGTTACATATGTACATGTTGGTGTGCTGCACCCATTAACTCATCATTTACATTAGATATTTCTCCTAATGTTTTCCCTCCCTCCCCCACCCAATGATAAACCCCTGTGTGTGATGTTCCCCACCCTGTGTCCAAGTGTTCTCATTGTTCAGTTCCCACCTATGAGTTCTCACATATGGCGTTTGACTTTTTGTCCTTGTGATAGTTTGCTGAGAATGATGGTTTCCAGCTGCATCCATGTCCCTACAAAGAACACAAACTCATCTTTTTTTATGGCTACATAGTATTCCATGGTGTATATGTGCCACATTTTCTTAATCCAGTCTATCATTGATGGACATTTGGGTTGGTTCCAAGTCTTTGCTATTGTGAATAGTACCACAGTGTGCATGTGTCTTTATAGTAGCATGATTTATAATCCTTTGGTATATACCTAGTAATGGGATGGCTGGGTCAAATGATATTTCTAGCTCTAGATCCTTGAGGAATCACCACACTGTCTTCCACAATGACTGAACTAGTTTACAGTCCTACCAACAGTGTAAAGGTGTTCCTATTTCTCCACATCCTCTCCAGCACCTGTTGTTTCCTGACTTTTTAAAGATCACCATTCTAGCTGGCGTGAGACGGTATCTCACTGTGGTTTTGATTTGCATTTCTCTGATAGCCAGTGAGGAGCATTTTTTCATGTGTCTGTTGGCTGCGTAAATGTCTTCTTTTGAGAAGTGTCTGTTCATATCCTTTGCCCACTTTTTGATGGTGTTGTTTGATTTTTTTCTTCTTCCATTTAAGTTCTTTGTAGATTCTGGATATTAGCCCTTTGTCAGATGAGTAGATTGCAAAATTTTCTCCCATTCTGTAGGTTGCATGTTCACTCTGATGTAGTTTCTTTTGCTGTGTAGCTCTTTAGTTTAAATAGATCCCATTTGTCTATTTTGGTTTTTGTTGTCATTGTTTTTGGTGTTTGAGTCATGAAGTCCTTGCCCATGCCTATGTCCTGAGTGGTATTGCCTAGATTTTCTTCTAGGGTTTCTATAGTTTTAGGTCTAACATTTAAGTCTTTAATCCATCTTGAATTAATTTTTATATAAGGTGCAAGGAAGGGATCCAATTTCAACTTTCTGCATACGGCTAGCCACTTTTTCCCAGCACTATTTATTAAATAAGGAATCCTTTCCTTATTTATTTTTTTGTCAGGTTTGTCAAAGATCAGATGGTTGTAGATGTGTGGTATTAGTTCTGAGGGCTCTGTTCTGTTCCATTGGTCTATATCCCTGTTTTGGAACCAGTACCATGCTGTTTTGATTACTGTACCCTTGTAGTATAGTTTGAAATCAGGTAGCGTGATGCCTCCAGCTTTGTTCTTTTTGCTTAGACCTCTTCAAGGAGAACTACAAACCACTGCTCATCGAAATAAAAGAGGACACAAACAAATGGAAGAACATTCCATGCTCATGGATAGGAAAAATCAAAATCATGAAAATGGCCATACTGCCCAAGGTAATTTACAGATTCAATGCCATCCCAATCAAGCTACCAATGACTTTCTTCATAGAATTGGAAAAAACTACTTTAAAGTTCACATGGTACTTTCCATTTTCATAGTCTGTGTAACAGACTAATCTGGGACAAGAATCTTGAAAGATGATACTTGTTTTTCTCAAGAGTTAGTAAATGTTCAATGATCATTCCTCAAAAAGATGTGAGCCATTTTGACAGTATGATTCCATTTTAGAGAAAAAGGTAGCATCGAAACTAAGGTAATTGTTGGATACGGGGTCTAAGCTTTTACAGATATCAGGGCTCCCGAAAAGGCGTAATTGTTATCTGAAAACATTAGGGCTTATGAAGATCCAATAATTACTGGAATTTTGGCCCAGGTCTGTCACAAAGGTTGTCAAATGTGTTTCAGGACATACCCTGTGGTTATTTCTGTAGTTCCTGAGTGAAGAATTGGGATAGGTGAACTTCTAACCTAACAAATCTATTCAACTATTTTTCAAGCTTTTTGAACTGTGAAATATTGTCGTTATGTTAAGAAAGGACTAAAGGAAGCCACTGAAATCTCACCCTATTCCAAAAGTCAGTAAATCACAAGCAATATTGTTTTGTTCTGCTAGGAATAACAATGGTAAGTGCTATCTTCAAAGTGTTAAATTAATTGGATTGTAAAACAAAAGCAAAAACTGATGAATAATGGTGGATGGCAGTGAACCTCCAAAAACTTTAATGTAAGTCTCCATCTGCCATGCAGGATATGGTTTCTTCATGGAATCATATCAACATAGTCTCTGCCATTACATATGCCTCTATTAATTTGGTCCATGCTTTCTTCATATAACCCATAGGCATGATCAAAACCATTTATAATTCATGTGAGAAAGATGATATTGTACATTGCCTTCTGTTGCAGCCACCTTTATTATTTTAGAATTCTGTGGAACACTATTTTCATACCTATATTGATAGCATAAGGCTAATTGAATGTGGTAAGCAGGAACTGTCAAATGCTATAAAATCCATAGAAAGTCACATGGATCCTAGAGGATAGAGATAAACGCTATGTGTCAAGTACGTGTGGTTTAGGAGTACATTGTATTCTGGACAGGTCCAAAAAGGAAAATGACACTTTAAGCTTGTGCCTGTTTGATTTAGAAAGTGCCATAGCTTAGTATCCTTTCACACCATGGAGGATACTGGTCTGGTCTGTTTAATTAGTAACTGAGACGAGTCCAGCTCAAGAGAAGGCTATGTACCTCGTCAATGCTACAATGCAAATTGTACTTCCAAAGGGTCATATAATACATAGATTCAAGAGTGCTAGAAAGTCCAGGATTAATGAAGACACTGAGGAAATGTCTCAAGTCGCAATTAGAGAGTCTTAGTGAAGAATACTGTGGTTAGAGAAGAAGGTCTTGGGTTTTGTGGCAGTAAAATACTCTTAATTTTTACAATTCTTCACATGCCACTGGGTTCTCACTGAGCTTGACTCTGGAACACCAAGTGATCATCTAAACAGATCTGCCCATCATGAACTGTGCAGTATGGGATACATTGAGCCAGAAAGTCAAGTGGGCACAGCAGAAGCCAATTGTATAATTGAAAATGATACATTCAGGAATAGACTCAAACAACTGAGGAAGTGCATGGGCCTTATTTTGTAAGACCCGTTTTGTAACCTAAGAGCTAGAAACATTGCAGAGATAAGAAAAGTTTCAAAAAGAGCAAAAGTACCATTTTAGATATTCTGTTTTATTATCTCTTATCCCAACTACCACTGAGAGGATCTATTCTGCAACATAAAAGAATGTCCCCTCAAGTCTATATGTTATGCCTCTTGCCTACATCATGTCACATCTCTGTTGACATTAAGGCATGTACTCTGATTCAGCTAACATTGCCAGATCAACTCATTCCAGTTCCACTAGGACTTTCCTGGTATTAGCACCGAAGTCAATCGAGAACCCAAGAACCACTACTACTCCCCATTCCCCAACCTCAGTCACAGGAAAACCAGGACCCTTATCACTGCAAATACAACCTGACTGCTTTGCATATGCAATGCCAAAGTGAGGGAGAATTAGTGCCATGTGGAGTAAATCTTCGAAGAATATGAAATGGAAACTGATAGATCAATGTTTTCTTGTTTAATACCCCGGTCTTCACATACACTTTATACTTCTCAGGTAGTCTCTTAGACTCAAGCAATTAGCAGCTGACAGTGGTGTGTGAAATAATATCTCTCTGTTCTGTTCCTCCCATTGTTTGGTTTCCCTCCCACTATTCCTCACCATTGTTTCCTGAGATCACCTCCCCAATAATGTATTTACATATGCCTTTATTTAGCTCATGCTGTCTTGGGAAGTGTTGAAGGATGCATGCGATATTAATAAAATATATTTACTTGAGTTGAAGTACTAAAAGAAGCTGAAGTTGTACTGAAATGTGTGATGAATTTCAGATACCTGTTTATTCATCACAAGAGTGTTTTCTTAAAGGAGTAAAATAAAAACTTTTAAGAGTTTGGAGCATTATCCATTTTAATGTAAAAAGCTACATAATTTGAATTGGGATTGAATCAATTTATACCCTTCTTGGAAAGATCAGAGAATAAACTCACCCAGGCTGGAGTCCAGTGGAGCAATGTTGGCTCACTACCACTTCTGCCTCCCAGGTTCAAGTGATTCTCCTGCCTCAGCCTCCTGAATAGCTGAGATTACAGGTGAGCACCACCATGCCCTGCTAATTTTTTATATTTTTGATAGAGATGGAGTTTCACCATGTTGGCCGGGTACAGTGGCTCACGTCTGTAATTCCAGTGCTATTGGAGGCTGAGGCGGGTGGATCACTTGAGGTCAGGAGTATTTTTGTTTTTTTCTTTTTATGTTTGTGAATGCTTGACTGTCACTTTGATTCAGTTAATTTAAAAAAAAGAAAAAAAAAAAGGCTGGTTTCAAAATTTCTGTTTTATATTTTCTTCCAGAAATTTTTTTGACATGACCCTACTGTTTCCACTATTTTCTGTGCTAAAATATCACACTCCTTCTTTGCTTGCTTCTCTGAGTCACTGGTTTGGTTGGATTTTGTCTTCAAGAAGTACAAATAGGTGTTATATTATCTTTTCATGTTAAGCAATGCATATGTTTTGCTTTTGCAGTTGAATAATGCCTTGGTTTGATATAAGATAGGGTCATATTTTATTAATCGGAAAAATGTTTTGATAATTATTTTATCTTCTGGCACTGATTGGCACTGACGAGAAATGGGGGCTCAGCTGGAATTTTCCTCCATGAAAATGAATAGATCTTTTTGCCTAGCTGCTTAAATTTTTTTGTTATTCTTAAAGTTCTGCAATTTAAAATGGATATGTCTCAATGTCAATTACCTGTATCATTTTCCAGTGTAAGCTTCAAATTTAGTTATTCCTTCTTTTATGAACTTACTTTCAGGAAAATATGTTATTTTAAATTATTTTTCTACACACTGTTAAGGTCTCCAGAAAGAGCATTCATCTTTAAATTGAATGATATTTAATATCCTCATTATTTGCTGTCCCCTTCCTAATTTCTTCAAACTATATCATTTCATAAGTTTTTACTGTTTTTTTGGTCAGTGATTCATTTTCGACTATATCTATTCTCTTCCCTGCCCTAATTATCTATTTGTTCTGTGTGAAGTTTGCTTAATTCTCCATGTTTTTCTATAATTTTCATTTTCAACTTTGATTTCTTGTTTATTAAATTTATTTTCTCATGAAATCACTATGGGAAAATTTATTCTGTACCTTGAATTAGATTATCTCTAAAATCTGGCTCTTTTATATCTTTTTAATGCTAGTTTTCTCAAAAACAATTTTTTTGGCTAAAAAAGTATTTTTTCTGTAACTATCAGTCAATTTCTTTTCTCCTCAGCCTTGCTTGTTGAGGGCTGTCTCCACATGATCCATCTATTATCCTCTCAGCCACACCTGGCATAGTGGGTCACTCCTGTAATTTCAGCACTTTGGGAGGCTGAGGCGGGAGGATCACTTGATGTCAGGGGTTTGAGACCAGCCTGTCCAACATGATGAAACCCCATCTCAACTAAAAATACAAAAATTAGCCGGGGGTGGTGGTTGGTGCCTGTAACTACAGCTTCTGGGGAGGCTGAGGCAGGAGAATCCCTGAACCCAGTGGGCGGAAGTTGCAGTGAGCCCCGATAGTGCTACTGCACTCTAGGCTGGGTGACAGAATGAGACTCTATTTCAAAAAAATAAAATAAGACAAATATATATATGAATTATATATGTGTGTATATATAATTATATGTGTATATAGTTTATATATGTATATAGTATATATAATTATACATATATATGAATTATATATGTGTGTATATGTACATATATATACATACATGATTATATATATATTTGCTTTGACTTCCTTTCCATTTTAGTAGGAACTTGCTATTTGTATTCTTCCTTATTAATTCTGAAGGTTTACTTGAAGCAACTAGGCAGTCCATCTTTTATGACACTGATAATTATTCTAGCATTGTGGTGAGGTTTATTTTGTGTTTTGTCAAATCTCCTGGACAGTGGATGCATGGAGGCCTAAAGCTCATGCCTCTGTGAGAGTTCTTTCTGGTTGCTTGGTCAACGTCTCCTGATCTCCCTCACCACAGCAACCAATTGAATTTGCACTCCCCCTCCCACACTCCTGCATGAGTGAACGAGAGGGGGTAGTGAGACTATGGTAAACCTTGTTAATCAATCCCAGAAGAAGAGTGCATCATTACTCTCATAATGCATGCCTTTATCCCTCAAATGTTCTTTCATTTTAGAGGAGCTCTTGAGATAAGAAATGGCCTGCCCGACTGTCCCCTCCTTCATTCCCAGGCAAGAAAAACCAAAATGTACCCTAGAAACTTTTTCACATTGAAGGCTAAAATGTGTTAGTATCATCTAAATTTTTGAAATAATAAATGTTAAACCTAGCTTCTTAACGAGTTTTATCTTGGCTAAAAATTTAAAATTGGAAATAAAGTATTATAATGTAGCAAATCTAAGATGTTGAAACCAATTTCACAGGGCCCAAGTATTCTGAGTTAGAAATTCATGAGAGGATATCTAATTTATAATATAAGGAAGGAAAAATTAATAACAACAAGGAACAAAAATGATCACTTGAGTGCCAGAAAGAGTACTTATTTCCGATATTAATTGAAACACATGACTGAGTAAACATTTATTGAGTATCAAAAATACCTATAAATAATTGTTCCTATGTAATAATAGCATATTATGTATTTCAGGGTCTAAGGAGGAACAGTGCTTACACAGCTAATCTCATTTAACATTGTATCACCTCTCAGGTACATTTTAGGTAGAGAGAAGCAAGCAATTCAGTCAAGGCCACCCACATAATTAAGTGAAGTCAAGTTCCCAACAAAGCATGTCAACTCTGGAGTCTGCATGCAGTCTCAAACCTTCCTTTCACATGAACAGATGGAATTGTCCCTCACCCTACAGCTCCAACTCTCACCTTGTCCTTATTTTCCTCACATGTTAACATAACTATATGGAATTATTGCCATCTATATCTTGGTCTTACATACCTCTGGGCTAATGTGTCATATATTTACTTATCTCACTAATTTTCACATGCATTCACTATATAGTTTAAGTGTAAGCTTCCTGAAACTTAATAGGAAGACAAATGCATTCATTTTAAACTCTCAAAGCATAGCTTGGTACAAATTTATATGTTAACAGTTATCTTCATTATAAAAGAGCCATTTATTCATATAAAAATATTCATCACTTAACTCTAATTTTCTTGAAAATACAGAAGATTTCTTGTTGTATTCCTGATGTAGCACTTTGCCTGTCACTTAGGAGGAACTTAGTATTCAGAGGATTAAGTTGAATGACTATGGGAAGGTTCTAAATAACAACTAATATTGTATGATAAATGAAAACTTTAATACAAAAGACACTAGCTTGAAATGAGTCTAATAGTTGCAGTTGAGAAAAAGAAGCATATGTTTTTAGCAGCATGTAAAGACTTATGTTCTTTCCACACACTTAAGGCTTCCCTTCTTAGTCACCATTGAGTCAGGGGTTTTAAGTAACTCTACCTCAAGTAATTACCCCAACGTACTGGTGGTTTCAGCTGGCTTGAATCAGACAAGTGGTTTTGATTATGACTCAAAAAAAAAAAAAAAAAAAAGATTTGCTTTTTCTCAGCAAAAGTTTAAACCAGCCTCACAATGCAAATACACTTAGTTGTTCAAAGCTGTAGATAGAGTGAGGAATCAAGATTCAAATTTTACTAGAACTCACTCTCAACTTGAGAGATAGGTTCTACATTCACCTTTAATTTCAGTTGTCATTGAGTACATTATGAAATATATCATCTTCTAAATACACAAAAATAGCAATATACATGGAAATATGATGTGTCCTAAGTCAACATTCATCTTAAAATATCCTGAGAAAAGGACACTGAAGTAATACATCTGCTGACCTTATAAGATTGCTTTGAACTGTCTTCCTATCTTGTATCATCTTTTTTCTTTTCTACTATCACCTAAGACAATTTTCTTTCTCATGAATACTCCCAAATTGCTCTTATAACATTATTAAGGTAGTTTTCGTATTGATTTGTGAAGTAGAAATGGCAATGATAATAAACAAAGGGCATCCCAGTGAGTTCTGAAGAGGCAACAGTAGAAGAAATGAGAGAGCACAGATGCTGAACAGTTTTATCTATCATAAATAAAAAGCTATTAATTTCTATGTTTTCTGAGAAATGCACAGCTACTGTAGAGATTAATTTCAGAATCACTTTAAGAGATTAAAATTTAAAAGCAACTCATGTATCATGTCATTAAAGAAAATCCTGAATTTTATTATAGCATATAGTGTACCACATTTAAATTAGCATTAATATCAAACTCTCAATATTTAATACTGTACATTTCTTAAAAGAAGAATGGTCAAGGCCAGGTACAGTGGCTTACTCCTGTAATCCCAGCACTTTGGGAGGCCAAAGTGGGCAGATCACGAGGTCAGGAAATTGAGACCATCCTGGCTAACACAGTGAAATCGTTTCTTCTAAAAATACAAAAAATTAGTCAGGCGTTGTGGCACATGCCTGTGGTTCCAGCTACTCGGGAGGCTGAGGCAGGAGAATCGCTTGAACCTGGGAGATGGAGGTTGCAGTCAGCTGAGATCACGCCACTGCACTCCAACCTGGGTGACAGAGGGAGACTCTATCTCAATCAATCAATCAATCAATCAATAATGGTCATAAATGTCTTAAACCAAAGAAGTTTTCAAAGCCAAACAAACAAAGAAACAAACAAAAAAGAGACCTAAGGCTAAGATTCAAAGTGACTTTTTTCAGTTCAATAAAACATGGCAAGTGGACTCATCCTGGGTCCTGGCATTACATATGAACATTACATATTATCTAATTCTGATACCAAATCCCATCTGTCTGCCCATCACATAGTATGCCAATCACTTAGACAATGAGTTTTGCAGCAGAGAAAAGGGTTTATTCACAAGGTAACCAAGCAAAGGGACAGGAAAACAGACCTCAAATCCACCTCTCTAAAGATGACATTTTAGGGATACTTATGGGATAGAGAAGCAAGGACATCCAAGGTGTGGGAAAAGGGGATTGCAGGTAAGAAAAATAAAGCAAGGCAATCTGTGATCTGCACAAGTATAGCCAAGCTTCATGGCTCTTCATAGAATGAATGTTCTTGAAATGTTGTCCCTAGCATAATCTGAGGGTTGAGCTTTTGGCCTTCGAACAGTCCAAGGTCACCCATCGGACACTCACACAGGTCCAGTTGAAGGGTCAGTGGTCTCAACTGGCTTGCACTGGACAAAACCTGACTCTAAGATCCTTGAAAGCAACTTAAGCAACTGTTACCATGGTGACCTACACATCAGAAATGTTATCTATAAGGGAGTTAGTGGAAGTTTAACTATATATTACTCAGATACATAATTTTTACCTATATAGGTTTTAGAATCAACTACAAGTGACTAAAAACAAATAAGGCAAGTTGAGTTTGGCAAGTGTAATCAGGTTAGCCCTGGGTTTTAAGTATTGAAATGTTATTACTTTCCTCTCTAATCAAGTTTAGTAGTATACTTTCTTTTTGAATACACTTAATTGGACAAAAAGTAATTCAAAGCACTATTTAATTTATACAATTTATACTAATGCATAAACCTTACAAATTTGAAGTTACCCTTAAAAATAATTAAGGTTACAATTCATAAATTTTTCAAAGGACTTGTTCAATCTGTTTCCTTATCCATACAATGAAGACATCCATCACAGGATGAGAAAGTGTATACAAAGCCATTAAAATTTTTACTTGTGCTTGAAAAGTACTTTTTAACTATTTACTATAATTAATAATTACTGTACAGAACACACTCTTTTCTTTCACAGAAGATTTTTATACTTTAGCACATAAACTTCACACTTTTCTCTAAAGCTCATTTTTTCATGAGCTGTCAACTCTTTCTTCAAACATAAGAACTTTAAACACTAACGTTCAGCTCAATAAGTTTATGATGTATTTGTTTAACCATAACACTTCAAGGATATTGTGTTTTTTAAAAATTACAGGTCTTTGTTAGAAAATACAAAGATTTACTCACACATGGAAACAAAGTACTTCTAATTAAAAGAATACAATTAAATGGCTTAGACATTGAAACTTTTTCAATAGCATCTCTCATTTTGAACAACTTAGTACATTCTAACCTCATTTTCCACATTCATAGCTAAAACCTTGAAGTTAATCCAATTCTTCATGCTCCATTCATTAATTTATTGTACATTTTTATTATAAAATTTGGTGATTGCAGAATTGTAACTGTGAATGAATATACGCAGCAACCTCAGCCAGAGAAGTATGTGATTACAGAGGTCTCAGTTCCTTTGGAAATTTAGATGTGGGTCACAACAGCTTCATGGGCATTTGACCTGGGCAATTGCACTGGGTCTCATACTTAGAAGGCGTTCATGCTCAGTTTACAATTGTGCTGTAATTGTCTTGAAATTCTTAATAATTTTTAAACAAGGAGCTTTGCATTTCATCTTGCACTGGCGACTTCAAATTATGTATCTGGTTCTGTGTCACAATGCTAGTAAGCTACTAAGTCCTGTGGTGATAGTTGAGTGTGGGGAGGTACAGCATGGATGGTGTAGGGGAAAATAATGAATACCAATTTTACTCTGAAACCAACTGCAGTAATGGAGGCTGTAATTCTTCCCACAAGACTCTCTTGTGCATCTCATTCCAGAAAGACAAGTCCATAAGAGCCATTGAAGTGGAGCTGCTTTGGAACAGGCATGCAGAAGAGCATCTACACAGAACAAAAGATCCATGTGTGTTGTTTTGCTAATAGTTCCATTCGATAGAAACTTCCACAGAAGGAATAACTGATTAGCAGCCTCCAGCTCCTCCATGATCTTCAAAGAAGTTCACACAAGATTATGTGCCCCAGTGGCTAAGCAATTTAGTGTAATTTGGCAGAATCAGAAAATTTTCCCCACTGCCAGATTTCTGTAATTCTTGTAATGGTAGACTGCTCAGGAACTCCCCATCAACTGTTTCTTTTCATAGGTAAATAGATTAAATTCCTGTTGGTGTCATGGGTAACTTTTGTTTCTTTCATGCTGCTTTGCTTATGTGTGTGTGTGTGTGTATGTGTGTGTGTGTATATATATATATATATATTTCTACAAATATATGTGCTATTTTAATGACTTAAAATTTAATATTATTGGGAATCATCAAGATGAATATATTTTGATGATTTACTATGGCATTTACTATGTATAAAATGTAAAGCTCTTAGCTTTATTTGTACTCTATCATCAGGAAAAGGATTCTAGCTTTGGTGTAAAACTTAAACTTCCAGCATCCTTTCTGCAGGATTGTAAAAAAATCTCATATTTATTCCATATTTCATGATAGCTTTTCCAGGAACTGCTGCAGCTCCAAATCAGTAGGCAATGTATATGGACAAAGATTATATTATTTGTATGCACTCTTGATTTAGTTAGATTGTATTGATTGCACATTTACATTTCATAGTCAGTACCTTTTAGAATTAGCTACAACTTTTTCATTTCTGATTTAACATTATAAATCATACTTTAAAATACTAAAACAGGCCAGGCAATGTGTCTCATGCATGCAGTCTCATCACTTTGGAAGGCCAAAGTGGGAGGATCTCTTGAGGACAGAGGTTAGAGACCAGCCTGGGCAACATAATGAGACTCTGCCTCTACAAAAAAATAAAAATAATTTAAAAATTTAGCCGGGCATGATGCTGCAGATCTATAGTCCTAGCTACTTAAGGATACTGAGGCAGGAGGATCCCTTGAACCCAGAAGTCCAAGGCTTCAGATAGTGACGACCACACCACTTTACTCCAGCCTGGGTGAAAGAGTGAGACCCTGTCTCAAAATAAATAAAATAAAACAAAACGAAATATTCAGACATATGAGCAAATAAGCAAAAATCTTATTGAATGAAATATTCTGCCCTTTATCTTTCTCTTGACATACTAGTTCATGAAAAATAAATATTATTTTTGAGTGCTGGGAAAGAAAATAGAAGAAAACATAATTTACAGGCAAACTTTATTAGAAAATATTTAGGATAATCGAAAAAAACTAAATGTAAGTAAGATTTTTTAAATCTGGATTCATAATTATTACAAGCATATGTAGTTAGTTAAGTTTCTATAGCAAGTAAATTGAGACCCATTATTACATCCTCCCTTGGCTGTTTCTCTTCTTCATTTCGAATCAGTCAGATATTCTTGCCAACTCTGCATTTTAAATCTTTCTGGAAGCTCTCATCCCTACCCTATTTCCACTGGCACTGGGCTAGTGCTAGTACTCATTATCTCTTGGATCAGATGCTCAAATTGTGGCCTCTCTTGTGACCATCCTCCAAGTCTCTGCCAGTGTGATTGTTCTGAGATGGAAATAGCTGCAGTGTGATTATTCTGAGATAGAAATATGGTAATACCTCTGCAATTTACATGTGTCATTGACTTCATAGTCTAATTCAAAATAAAATACTTCTTTGGCAATATATATCCAAGACCTTTGGTGATTTTGCTCCTGCTTGCTTCTTAACCCCATCCCTGTCACTCCTCTCTACAAAAACTTTCTGCTCTAACTATGTTGAACTACTTGCCATTGTCCAAAGGTTCCATGAGTTTGCACAGCCCTGCAAGCTTCTGTTGCCACCACCTGGAACATATTCCTCCCCTACTCAGCTTCAAAAAGTACAACTCCTTCCCTTTTTCCATATGTATTGTTCTTTAAAGTTTATAATTAACACATGGGTGCGTTATTATTTTAAAAATACCACAATGCAAAAACACATGATTTATTTCCTTTTAAATACCTCAATAGATATATTAAATTTGTTTCCCATTTATATATTAAATGCTCTTTTATTTCCCATTTAAGAATACGAAACGATTTCAGATGACATCTACTCTCACATGAGTTCACAGATTTCCTCCCAGCAAGCAAGCAGATAAAAAAACAGACAGTTTATCCTGAGTTAAACACTTTCTTCTCCACCATTTGCTAGATACTGAATAAATCTCTAACAGGAATATCCCTGTATTGTATGTGGCAAACACTATAATGTGTCCAGGAGATTCCTAAAGTCAGAGATCCTGTTCCTTTTCATATCCTAAACATCATGAACATTACTTGCTACATGGTACGTGTCCATGTAATATTTGTACAGTGAATGAGAGAAGCCAAATAAGTAGGAACTTAACAATTTTGATTATCCAGTTTTATTCTGAATTTTTTTCTTTTTTTTATATAGAGTCTCACCATGTAACTCATGCTAGAGTGCAATGGTGTGATCTCTGCTCACTGCAACCTCTGTCTCCCAGGTTCAAATAATTTTCCTGCCACAGTCTTCTGAGTAACTGGGACTACAGGTGCGTGCCACCATGCCCGGCTAATTTTTGTATTTTTAGTAGACAGAGTTTCACCATGTGCCACCACGCCTGGCTAATATTTATATTTTTAGTAGACAGGGTTTCACCATGTTGGCCAGGCTGGTCTCGAACTCCTGACCTCAGGGGATTCTCTCATCTCGGCCTCCCAGAGTGCTGGGATTACAGGCATGAGCCATCACAATCAACCCTATTTTGAAAATTTTCATCAGAATTATAGAATGTAATTTAGTTTTACAATTATCCTTGATTATACTCTTGCTTAAATCTTATAAGTATTAACATACAGTTCACTATAACAATGTTATCATGTGTCTGTGTCTTAGGTGCATTGTTAGCTACTTGGAATAGCATAAATAAAACACTGACCTTTTATTAAACATGCTTTCATATTATGAGTGGCTAATCACATAATGGTTGAAACTGTTAAAAAATTTTTTGCTACCTACAATTTAATTACCTAATAAGATATTTGGAGGTAAAATCCAATAATCATGGCTTAGTCTCCTTTTTTTAAATCATTTGAATATATTCAAAATGTGCATAATGTTGCAGGAATATAAGGAAATTTATGTATAAAATTGATTGAACAAAACGGTTACTCAGTTAATACCTGTGGATTGATTGAACAGGTCATTAATATGAATGAATAAGGGGATTACAGTGTACACTCTATATGTCTTAGTCAGTTCAGGTTGCTATAACAAATTACCTTAGGCTTGGTAGCTCATAAACAACAGAAATTTATCTCTCACTTCTGGAGGCTGCAAGTCTATCAGGGTGCCTGGATACTCAGGTTCTGGTGGGCGCCATCTTCCAGGTTGTAGATAGATGGCAGAAAGAACTAGCTCTCTGACCTTTTCTTATAAAGGCACTAATCCCATTTATGAAGGCTCCACTTTGATGTCCTAATTACTTTCCAAAGGCACCACCTCCAAACACTAGCACAGTTGGGGTTAGGATTTCAGTACATGGATTTTGGAAGGACGCAAACATTCAATCTATACTACATTTTTGTAAATAGAGCATGGTACTTCAATATAACAAAAAAGAATGAATAGGTGAAATTATTTAGTGTTTATCAACCTACTTTTTGCATGCAAAATATAAAAATACATAATATAAATTCCATATACTTCCCAGTAAACTATATTACTATAGTTTAAATCTGTAAGTTACAACAATATAAATGTTAATAAAATCAGTGCTTTTTTATTTTTTTAAGATGGAGTCTTTATCTGTCACCCAGGCTGGAGGAGTGCAATGGCAAGATCTCGGTTCACTATGACCCCCACTTCCCAGGTTTAAGCCATTTTCCTGCCTCAGCCTCCCGAGTAGCTTGCATTACAGACACCCACCACCACATCTGGCTATTTTTTTTGTATTTTCAGCAGAGATGGGGTTTCACCATGTTAGCAAGGCTGGTCTCGAATTCCTTACCTCAAGTGATACATCTGCCTCAGCCTTCCAAACTACTGGGATTATAAGCATGAGTCACTGCACTTGGGCTAAAGTCAATGCTTTTTAATATATAAGATTTCTTTAAGAAATTGACACTAGTGAAAGCTCTGAATGAGGATAGGCTTGTAGCATTTACTTTTCACATATCAGATGGGAAGCCCACTCACTAAGAACCATCCACAGTGCCACCCACGGTCCATTGTAATTAGTTATATGATCCTGCTTTCCCTTCCTCCATTAAACTGTATCTCTTTTTATTAGCAATTTTTCAGAGTTCTGATCTGATCTCTGCATTATACATTGATTAAAATAATTTCTGAATGACTAAAATTTTGCAAAGCCCTTAGACAGGCTCTTTTATATTACCATGTGTGTTAGTTGCCTAATGTTATATTCCATAACAAATCAACACAAATTTATAAGCTTAATACAACAAAAACATTATCTCATGTTTCTGTTTGCCTGGCTTTCACAAGGCCAAAGTCAAGGTGTCAGCAAGGTTGTATTCCTTTCTAGAAGCTCTAGGAGACCGTTCACTTCTGGGCTTATGCAGAATGTTAGTAGGATTCACTTGCTCTTAGTTGTAGCGCTAAGGTCTCTGTTTTCTTGTAGACTATTTCCGTAGAATCTGGGATTGTTCATAGCTTCTTGGGGCTGCTCACCTTTTTTTGTTTTTGTTTTTTTTTGGCTCCCGGACCTGTTCCTTGTGCTTCAAATCATTCAGACTATTCTGTTTTCCTCTTTGATATTTAAGGGCTTATATGATTTCATTAGCTCCATTCAGATAATGCAAGATAATCTTCCTATTTGAAATCTAAGGATAGCAAACCTAATCCATTGGCAAAGTCCCCTTACGGCAGAGCCTATCTTAGTGTTGAATAGCCGGCAAACAGGAACCTTGGGAAGATATTTTACAATTCTGTTCACAGAATGTGGACACACAATGCAATGACATTTTTTTTCCTCCCAGAAAGCATATTAAATTAATGGACTACAAATATTGAGCATTTTCTAGCACATTATTCTACAATGAGGCTCTGTCTCAAAAGTAGAATGCAAACAATCTTGGGAAAACAAGAAAGACCAAGCATTCCTCATTACAAATCTCATCCTCTTGCCCTGTCTTAGGTATTTTGCTGTTGTAAGCTTCTATTAAATATAGGATAAATCTTGCTGTGCCCTATATTGCCCATTTCTTTGCCAAATGGTGTAAATGATTTTCAATCAGTCTCTTAAAAGAAGCCAAAAAGTATCCTTGAGGATCAGTATTAAGAGTGTAGAATGCTTTTTCCAAATGCAGTGCAGTTTTAATCCTTGAGAACTGCAGAGACTCGAATATAAACTGTGTGAGTATATGGCTATTACGTAAACTCAATCGGCAAAAAGAGCCATATTCACCTACCATCCTTCAGAAGTTGAGAGACCCCATTTATGTCAGCTAGAATATATATTCACATACAAAACAAAATGAAAATCAAAAGCAATTCAAATGACAGATTGACAAATCAATAAGGCAACAAATATTTCAGAGGCAGTTCAAGGCTGGTACACACAGTTCTGTCTTCCTTCTCTGCCCTCTTTAGCATGGGGGTTCTAGTCTCTCAGTCACAGAATGCAGCTGAATTTCTGACACTCTGCTATTTTCCAGGCATAAAGATGGGGAGTGGATAAAAAAACAAAGGTACAGGCCCCTGGAATCTGGCCATCCTTTAAGGTATTCATCAAAGCTCTACTTAGTGACTTATTTTCATCTCCTTGTTGGGACCATGGTATATTGCATTCCTTGGATAAAAGATGACTAGACAAATAGTGAGACCAAATAGGTTGAGTCGGTGAACACCATTGTCTTTGACACACTATGGACAAGTGAAGGCAGTTGAGTCTATAATTCAATATTTTTTGTCTTATTATTAATAGAGAAAATAAGGGATATTGGACCCATTTGATGAACTACTCCATGGTGTCCTGAAATTATTATGTCATTTGGATTGAAGGAATCAAGGGGATTGAATAGTCAAGAGGCTTCAGATAAGAGTGTAGAAAAGGAATTGTCAAAGAATGACTGGTATGGATGTATATATTTTTTGTTTTATATCAAATTAAATCTCGTAAACAGCTTTTGCTTGACTTTCTGCTATGTTTCTGTTATTTTGTGTTTCATATTATATCTATAATTAGGTTAAGTTAATGTAAGTTGATATGCATTAATCCATACTATGTTAAAACATCTAAATTTTGTAATTATTATGTGACTGTTAACATTTTCTATAGTAGAGACCGTTTAACAACAATGATTAAAAGCGTGCTATTTTATACTTTCAGTTGTCTTAGTCCTTGAACTTAAAAATATGTAACCCCAGATCAATGAAAGTTAATACAAATAATTTGTTTGGACCAGAAAAATTAAAAAAAAAAAAAAAAGCTTTTTACTTCAATTCTGTTTTGTCCAATTGGCAAAGGGCAAAAGACGGGAAAAAAGCAAGAGGTGCAAGAGCTGAGGAAAAAGCAAGAGATACAAAACCTCTTAAACAGCTTGGCATTGTAACAACTGTAGTCATTTGGAAACATTTTGGACCTTGAACCAAAGGACTCTATTATTATGCAGAATATGAGAGTCAAAATTTATAACAGCAATCCTGAAACTGAAGGATAAATTACTTAGCTATTATAATTTAATGTTCTTGAGTGTTTATTTTAAAGTATACTACACAATATAAATATACAACTGGCTCTGTATTTCCCAACAACACATTGATTTTCAGCTATTTCAGTAATGGAATAGATCTCAACAAAGTACCATTTTACGATAGAATTAATCATTTTTAGCGAGTTATCTATTTAAGGCTATATCAAATTGTGAGAAATTTACTAACTACTTTTATTTAAAAGCTGCCCTGTTTTATATGCAAACATTTTGTTTAAGCTGTTCCAAGGGCATGAAATTTTAAGGGATTCTCCTATAATATATTTTCTGTGTATCATTTGCTAGCATGTAAACATTCTAGCAGTTAATACACATTAAGAATTTAAAATTAGTCAGGTGTGAAGTTGTATTTCCAAGATGGTGATGTTTGGAGACAGATTAAGTTCCAAACATGCTATAGTATAGTTATAAACAGATAAGATACTTTTTCAAACAAAATAATTTTAGTAGACATACCCAGACACTGGTAACAACAGTTTAGCTAAAAAACTGACAAATTGGGAGGAAAATTGCAGGCTGGCAGGACCATGTGAAACCCCTGGAGACTGTGGAATGCGAGGGAGTCCTCATGCTCTGGCAGTTTCTTTCTCCATGAAACTCTCTGGCCTCTCACAGAAAAGTCCTAAAATAATCACTAAGAAGTGTCCAGTGTCATGGAGAACAGAGTGAGGAGACAACAGCTATGTAGGAGGAACAAGTATCACTACCCCTATTGTCCCCCTCTATCTCCATAACAAAACAAAAGTCTTAATCTGTAAGAAGACAAGTAACACTACTGGCTTTATGGCACTGGCTAGTTTTAAGATCCTTATACCACAGGTGAAGCAGCATATAATTTGAAGGTAGAACCTGCTCAATTAAAGATATAGTCATTAAAGATGTAAAGATGTATATTTTAAATCCCAGATAAATAACTAAAAATATAAAATATGTATCAGCAATAAGTCAATGGAGGAGGTAAAATGATATAATCTAGTTTATCATTGTTTATTGATGTCAAGATATGTAGAGTATGGGTAAAAATAGAAAAAAAGAAAAGGTGAAATGAGTAGAAAACATCTAGAAATTGTTAAATTTTTAATCCAACAATACCCATAATCACATTAAATATGAATGGCCTAAATATAACTTTCTAAAGGCAGCAATTTTCAAATTGGATCAAATAGCAAAATCAAATTTTATATTGTCTATAAAAATGCAGTTAATATATAATGACAGAGATAAGTTAAAAATAATAAGATGAATAAAGACATAATATACAAACATCCCTCCAGAATTAAAATAGTTATATTAATATCAAAGAAGTAGACTTTAGCACAAGGAATAATGTCAGGAATAGAAGGAGCCATGATTAAGGGTCAGTTCTGTAAGGAGGGATAATGGGTCTAAGTGTATATATTCCTAGTAATAGTTTCAAAATAAATAAGACAAAAAAATGTTAGAAAGTAAGTAGGCAAATCTAAAATTATAATCACAGATTTCAATAATATTCTCTCAGTAATTGATAGAACACTTTGACAGAAAATCAGTAATAATATAGAAGACTTGCATGCTACCAAACAAATATGCTGAATAACACTTCTCAGCAACAGCAGAATACACACTCTTTTCAAGGGCATGCTGAACATTCTCCAAGGTAAACCATAATCTAAGCCATCAAAAACAACAACAAAACAAAAGCAACCAAAAACACCCAACCAACTTAAAATAGTAGAAATCATACCAATTATATTCTAATAACATATTGAAAATTAACTAGAAATTAATAACAGACACAAATATTTTAAATCCTCAAATTCTTAGAAATTAAATAACCTATTTCTAACTAACAGGGTTAAAGAATGTATCTCTAAACTCATTAAAAATAGTTGAAACTGGCCGGATGCAGTGGCTCACTCCTGGAATCCCAGCACTTTGGGAGGCTGAGGCGGGTGGATCTCCTGAGTTCAGGAGTTCAAGACCAGCCTGGCCAACATGGTGAAACCCTGTCTCAACGAAAAATACAAAATAGCTGGGCATGGTGGCGTGCACCTCTAATGCCAGCTACTCAGGAGGCTGAGGCAGGATAATCGCTTGAACCCAAAAGGCGGAGGTTGCAGTGAGCCGAGATTGCGCCACTGCACTCCAGCCTCGGTGACGGAGTGGGACTCTGTCTCAAAATAAATGAATGAATGAATGAATGAATGAATGAATGAATAAATAAATAAATAGTTGAAACTGAATAAGGATAAAAAATGCAATGTATCAAAGTATGTGGAATATCGGTAAAGCAATGCTTTCAGTGTAACTTATATCATTAAGTATTTATATTAGAAATCTCTCAGATTAACAATATAATCTGTCAGTTTAATAAATTTAAAGAAAGAATAAAATAAGCCCAAGAAAAGTAGAAAGAACAAAATAATAAACATTAGAGAAGGAACTAATAAAGTTGAAAATGGAAAAAAAAATAGACAAAATCAATGTAAGTGAAAGGTTATTTTTTAAAAGGGTCTATAAAATTGATAAACCTCTAGTTATAGTGACTGATACGGTTTGGATCTGTGTACCCACCCAAACCTCATCTAATCCCTGATGTTGGAGGAAAGGCTGGTGGAGGGAGGTTACTGGATCATGGGAGTAGATCCTTTATGAATGTTTCAGCACCATCCCCCTACTGCTGTTCTCATGATAGAGTTCTCATGAGATGGTTGTTTAAAAAGTGTGTAGCACCTTCCCTCACACCTTCCTCCTGCTTGGGCCATGTAAGATGAGCCTGCTCCCCCTTCACCTTCTGCCATGGTTGTTAATTTCTTGAGGCCTTCCCGGAAGCAGAAGCCACTATGCTTCCTGTACAGCCTGCAGAACTGTGAGCCAATTAAAATTCTTTTCTATATAAATTACCCAGTCTCAGGTATTCCTTTATAGCAGTGTGAGAATGGACTAACACAGCGGCCAAGAAAAAAAAGAGAGAGAAGCAGGAATTGTCCATAGTAAGAATGGGAAATAGAGGGCTGTCACTATTGACAACCTCAGCTCTCAGAGGAGTCACTTGTCTTCCAGGAATCCGTTTTAGGTTTAGCTTATGACCTCATTGCAAACACAGTGATAAATTAAGAGTGATTTTTCTGAACCCATGGTCAAGTTCATTCCCTGGATTTTATGGTCTTTAAAGAAAATTCTCATGGCCACCACTACTTAAAAAACCTACATGTTATGCAAATAAAAGAGGCATAGGGCCCTTATGGATTAGAAGAGACAAAAGTTACAGCCAAGATATCCAATATATGATCTTTTATTAAATCTTGTATCAAAAGCAAACAAGCAAATACAAACAACTATGAAACATATTCAGCGGACTATTTAGGGAAAATTGGTATATTGGCTACATGGTATGTATATTAAAAACCATTTTTTGTGTATCAGTGTTAAATTATTGAGTGTAACAATTATATTCAAGAATTGATTAAGTAGAATATTTTTTAAAAGGAGATACATGTTAAAATACTTAAAGAGTGACATATCTAAAAATTAGTTTCAAATAATAAATGTGTAATCAAAATCTATATTGTGTGTGCATTTATGTTTAAATAGGGAGAGAGGTAAAGGATATATAGCAAATACTGAAATCTGGAGAATCCAGGTAAAGATAGGTCAAAGTAAACTTTCAATTTTCTGAAGCTGTTAATTTCTTTTGAAAATAAAATTTGAGGTAAAAATAATAACAATTAAAATTAAAGCATTATTATTTTCATCAGTTTTTTAAAAAAGACAACAACCTCATGATCCTTATTTTTTTTTGGCTATAGTGTTCAATTTCCTAAGCCATTATATATTTCAACTCCTCACTTTCCACCTGTAACTCATCCAAATTACAGGTGAAATCTTGTAATTTAGCTACTACTTGGCATTCTTACTGGTTTCAGCTTAGGGAAAAGCCAGTTGTAAAATTGCACCTTGAAGATTAGCATTGTAACTATCAAACGGTGGCTTTAAGTTTCCAGAAAGTTGAGGCTGCAGCAAAGGAGTTATGTTCAACTTCAGGGAGCAACGTGAGAGGCAAAGTTGGGAAAAGCAGGGAAAGAAAAGAGAACCAATACAAGAATGGATATTGAATTGCTTACCACTAAGTGGGAAAAATTGTGGAATACTATGATTACTCTTAATGTTTATTAACTTCATTTGGGGATCTTCTTTTGCAGAGGTGAAACGGGAATAAACTTGTCTCGAAATTCTGAATTTTACAGTTCCAGGTTTACCCCTGGGGCATTAGCTCCCATACACTTTTAGGTGATGCCAGAGGAAGCACAATTGAGACCCTGCTCCAGGTTTAACAGGTAAGTCCTCAGTGAAGCTAGGAGGGAGGGGCACCAGCGGTATTTTTCAAAGCATGTTTGTGCCAACATGAAAGTCTTTGTGGTTCAAATAGAGTTTATGGACACCTAGGAAACAGAAACAAGACACAAGGAGGAGGAGAAGATCTGAATTATCAAGTATGCGTGTGTAGGGATGGAAACAGAGTGGACATTGGACTTATGGGGTCCCTCCTGACATACAGATGATAGCAGAAAGCATGACGTTTCATATCCAACATGACTGTAAAAGGACTTCAGCTTCTATGCTGAATGGTCTCTCTCAGTCTTGCTTGATTTTCTCACCCCTGGGAAAGTCAGCTGCCATGCTATGGAACAGCTTTACAGAGAGGCTCTCATGTCAAAGAATGGAGGCATAGCAACATCCCTATCAATGAGCTTAGAAGTGGCTTTACAAGCCCTGCACCCAAACCGTGCGTTTTTCGATGTGACCATAGACTCAGCAGGCCAACAGCTTGAATATAATCTCAGAATAGACCCAGAGACAGAGGCTCCCAACTAAGAGACAGTGAGATTCCTGACACCGAGAAACTGTTAGAAAATGCATAATTATTGTTTTAAGTCGTTACATTTGCAGTAATTTCTTACACAGAAATAAATAGTGCAGTCTCCTCTCGTGTCCCTCTCTGCGAGCTTTGCCCCAGGCACAAAGCCTTAGGTTCTCCAATGTGCCGTATTTTCCCTGATGTCTGAAACTTCCTAACAGTGCCACCCAGATAAAATGCTCACTCTTAAAATATCTAATTAACCGCAGCTGCTGCCTAAAATGTAAAGTGGCAAATACATGCCCCTTGCAATATATCGTCATGATGTTTCATGCATTTTTAAGGCAAACTATCATAGTTCAGAATTATACTTTTTAATGATTATTTGACAAATGCCTGAAGTTCCCATTAAATTGTAACCTTCATGAGGACACGGTATTTTTTTTTTTTTTTTTTTTCCATTCTAGCATTTGACTATGTCCTAACAGAGTTTTTGATTGGTATGTATTTATTCAACAAACATCTGATTTCATGAGCGGCATATCCATTAGATAGGTGGTATAAAATTTTTACAATTTACAAGTACTTTACCTGGAACATTCTAGTAACACAATAACAAAATTAAAAAGAAGGCATTTGTTAAATTGTCTGAAGATCTAACTACATGCCCAAACTATTACTTTTCCTAATGAAAACTCATATTTAGATAGAAAATGCAATGGAAGAAAATAATCTTTTGAAATAGAACCGAAAAAACCCTTATAACCTTATCAAGAAATTTGTAGAACTTCAATATTATTGAAGATTATTGAAAGTCTTAAAAGAACAGTTCAATAAATGGAAATAAATATAGTTATCTTGTTCATGCATGGGAAGACTGTATGTCACAAATGTGTTTCTGTTAGCCATATAATACACTAATATGATATTATATTTATAAATTGCATGAACTATGTATATGTTTTTAATTTTCACTCTTAAAATTAATGATGACTCTGAATGGAACTATTGGGCAAGAAGCGTTATCTGTGAGAGAGGTCTCTAATGTCAGAGGGTACTTCCTTTGCTACCTACCTACCATCAGACAAATAGCTTCCTTTTTCTTAGACTAAATACATTATTAATGATAGGAATTTAATTTAGTAGAAACTCCTTTGAGATTTCTTATAAGGATTAGGAAAAAATCATTAATGTAAAGTTCATAGCCGATCACCTGACAATTTATTGTTACTGTTATTATTGTTACAGTTACTGGTATCATTAGTGCTGCTACAGCATTATGAAATCAGATAATTTCTGTTGTGCTTTTAAATTGCATGGTAAAATGAGGGCATACCATTCTTGAACAGCGTCTCTCATTAAAATTACCTGGAATTCTTTTTATGAATTTAGCCTTGCTTGTATGTACCACATTATCATATTTGGGAATGGGGATCTGGAAATCCAGTTTTTTAAAAGTGATTTTTCATTCACACTTAAGTTACAAATGGTAAATATGACAGTGTTAGCTTGTGAATTAAAGTTAGATTCTTGATGGGAATTCTAATCTACATGCAATTTAAATTCTAGCAAGAATCTGGTTTTAATTTATGTAAAGCCAAATGACTTTTCTTTTTTACTAATCAAATTCAAATTTATTTTATTGGTGTATTATTTCTTGCTTAATGTCTTAAAAGCATTTTTAAAATGAATTCATTAATCATTCTCTTAATTTTAGTTAATAGATAACTAAATTCCAGAAAACAAGTATGTAATTACAGTAAAATTAATCATAATAAAGTTAAAATAATCACATTTAAGGATGTGCAATCTCTTCTAATAGGGATTTGATTTTAACTGATATTTACATAATTCTCAATATAATTCAAAGAACTCTGATCATATATATGAAGTTAAACACTAACTACTGTTAATTATTCTGTTCCCTGCTGGTAATATTTATAAAAAAGGAATGTGAAATTTGGGGGTTCAAGATGGCTAAGAATATGTGTTAACTTATTTTTAAAATCACATTGAAATTGCAAAACATCCACAAACTAAAAGAAATAAGCCATCTAAGAAACCAGGAGTATTCCCTTGTAAGAATAAATTATTCAGATACTTCTATACAATACAAAGTCAACAAAATCAGAAGACAAATATATGCAAAAATGTCCACAATACAATACAGGCAAAATTAAGAAACTTCAAAATACTGAGTTTTTGAAGCATGATTCCCCAAATGCATCAGACCAAGAAACATGACCTGGAAACTGGAAGAGGATGGTCTTATAGTCAAGTATAACTTTTATTAGTGTTTTTCCAGTTATACTTTTTATAATCTTCTGTATCTAGAGTATTTATTCCAAAATTAAAGAGATTAAGTCAGATTCTCAGAGAAGGTATTGGAGCTAGAGAGAGTGTTTAGAGCTGGGAGGTGTTTAGGACTATTTCTTGTTTCTGTAAGAAAATATCTTCCTTCCTATTCAACAGGAATGCTGGAGCAGACTCCAATGTACAGTTACAATCAAAATCATAACTCATGTAAACTGAAACTGTATCTATTGTTTGGAAAAGAAAAATATTTAATATTGGACAAAGGGATTAAAAAGAAGCTACCTAAAACAACTATTAACATTGGTAAATGTTAACCACTGTCATAAATTTATACAGAAAACTTATAATTGACAAATATTTGAGAAGAGTATAGAAGAAAAATACCAGCTGGAACATATGAAATAATTATCTCTTATGGAAGAAGAATTAATGCAAAAAAATACAATTAACTTAATCAACATATTTATTAGTGTTTGAGAAGATGGCATTCCTATGAAGTAAGAATATCCTTATATGAAACCTAGTAATCAGTTTGAGAATTTAAAATAAATGCAAATGCAACCTCAACAACTTAGACCCTGGTGAAAAATATACGGAGAATATAAAATAAACAAATAATTCAGATAAATAATTAGTAGGATATTTCACTGAATTACAAATCTTTAAAAATTGATGGCACTTTGATTTGAAACAAGTAAAATTGGTAAACACCCTAAATAATTATAAAATTATATGTACTCTAGAAAAAAGAAATAATTGTAATTTAAAAAAATTTATGGCTACATGGTATTCCGTGATATGTATGTACCACATTTTCTTTCTCCAGTCTATCATTGAGGGGCATTTGGGTTGGTTCCATGTCTTTGCTATTTTAAATAGTGCTGCAATAAATATACGTGTTGCATGTGTCTTTATAGTAGACGATTTATATTCCTTTGGGTATATATCCCATAGTGGGATGGCTGGGTCAAATGGTATTTCTGGTTCTGGATCTTTGAGGAATTGCCACACTGTCTTCCACAGTGGTTGAACTAATTTACATTCTCACCAACACTATAAAAGCATTCCTGTTTCTCCACAGCCTCAGCAGCACCTATTGTTTCCTGACTTTTCTTTTCTTTTTTTTTTTTTTTTTTTTTTTTGAGATGGAGTCTCACTTTGTCACCCAGACTGGAGTGCAGTGGCATGATCTCGGCTCACTGCAGCCTCCACTTCCCAGGTTCAAGCAATTCTCTGTCTCAGCCTCCTGAGTAGCTGGGATTACAGGCGCCCACCACCACACCTGACTTTTTTTTTATTATTAGTAGAGGTGGGGTTTCACCACCTTGGTCAGGCTGGTCTTGAACTCCTGACTTCATGGAAATACCAGGCGTGAGCCACCATGCTCAGCCTGTTTCCTGACTTTTTAATCATCACAATTCTGAGTGGCATGAGATGGTATCTCATTGTGGTTATTATTGCATTTATCTGATGATCAGTGATGTTGAGCTTTTTTTCATATGTTTCTTGGCCCCATAAATGTCTTCTTTTGAGAAATGTCTGTTCGTATCTTTTGCTCACTTTTTAATAGAGTTGTTTTTTTCTTGTAAATATGTTTAAGTTCCTTGTAAATTCTGGATGTTAGACCTTTGTCAGATGTGTAGATTGCAAATATTTTCTCCTATTCTGTAGGAGAACAGGTTGCCTGTTCACTCTGATGACAGTTTCTTTTGGTGTGCAGAAGCTCTTTGGTTTAATTAGATCCCATTTGTCAATTTTGGCTTTTGTTGCAATTGCTTTTGGCATTTTTGTCATGATGTCTTTGCCCATGCCTATGTCCTGAATGGTATTGCCTAGGTTTTCTTCTGGGATTTTTATGGCTTTGGGTTTTACATTTAAGTCTTTAATCCATCTTGAGTTAATTTTTGTATAAGGTGTAAGGAAGGGGTCCAGTTTCAGTTTTCTGCATATGGCTAGCCAGTTTCCCAACATTATTTACTGAAGAGGAGATCCTTTTCCCATTGCTTGTTTTTTCAGGTTTGTCAAAGATCAGATGGTTGTAGATGTGTGACATTGTTTCTTAGGTCTCTGTTCTGCTTCATTGGTCCATATATCTGTTTTGGTACCCATACCATGCTCTTTTGGTTACTGTAGCCTTGTAGTATAGTTTGAAGTCAGGTAGTGTGATGTCTTCAGCTTTGTTCTTTTTGCTTAGGATTATCTTGGCTGTATGAGGTCTTCTTTGATTCCATATGAAATTTAAAACAGTGTTGTCTGCCTCTGTGAAGAATGTCAATGATAGTTTGATGAAAATAGCATTGAATCTATAAATTACTTTGGGCAGAGCTATTTTCATGATATTGATTTTTCACATCCCTTGTAAGCTCTATTCTTCGGTATTTTATTCTCTTTGTAGCGATTGTGAACGAGAGTTCACTCATGATTTGGTTCTCTGCTGGTCTATTGTTGGTGTAAAGGAATGCTTGTGACTTTTGTACATTGTTTTTGTATCCTGAGACTTTGCTGAAGTTGCTTATCAGTTCAAGAAGTTTTGAGGATGAGATGATGAGGTTTTCTAAATATAAAATCATGTCATTTGCAAACTTGAAGCTACACAGTCTGTGTTGTTTTGCTATGGCAGCCCTAGCAAACTGTAACACATGGGAGAGTCAGTTTTGGGTGTTAACATGGCTAGGCGATAGTCCTCACTTTTTCAATTACTAGTCTGTGAAGATATTTTATGAATGTGATTAATGTGCTTTTCAGTTTATTCTAAATAGTGGGCATTATCCCACACATTTCTGCATCGGACATTTTCAACTAGACAGGTCTTCAGAGCCAAACTGATGTTTTCTTGGAAGGAGAAGAAATTCTGCCTGTAGACTGCAGCTTTAGCTCATGTCCCAGAGCTCCGGACTGCCCTTCCTGACAGCCAGCTCTGTAGATCAGGAAATGAGTCTCTCTCTGTCTCTCTGCCTTGCTCTCTCTCTCTCTTCTCACACACACACACACACACACGCACACACACACACACGGTTCTATTTCTTTAGTGAAACCCCAACTGATGCGGATTTTATTTTTCATTTCTTAAATAAATTTTTATTTTGAAATAACTGTATACTTAAGAAATGTTAGAAGATAGTACACAGAATTCTCATATATGCCCTTTGCTCAATTTCCCCATCTTACGTAATCTTGATACATTTGTCAAAGAAAATTAGAAATAAACATTAGTACATTCCTATTAACTAAACTAAGGCAACATTTACCTTTCATTAATTTTTGATTCAGATTTTATATGTGTGGTGGATTTCTTAGTTTCTAGGAGCTGCTGTAAGAAATTAGCATGAACTTGGTTGCTTAAAACAACCAACATTTATTCCATTAATTTTTTTCAGAGTTCTGGATGCCAGAATTCCAAAGTCACTGTCACTGGACTGAAATCCCCGCCATACGCCTCCCTGAGGCCCTGAAGAACCAGTTCCTGACTCTTCCAGTTTCTGGTAGCTGCCCGCGTTCCCTCACATGTGACTCCATCACTCATCTTCAAGGCCAGCACCCTTAAATCCCTCTCTGCTTTCTCTATGTGTTTAAAATTTTCCTCTCTGCCCCTTATATAAGGGATGCATGAGGGTAATCCCATATAATCCACCATCTGAAAATATGAAATTTAATCACATCCACAAAGACCCTGGTAGTTTTTTTGAAACATAAAGTAAACATTCACAGGCCCCAGAGATTAGGATAAGGCCCTAGATATCTTTTAAAGAGCAAATTTTCATCCTACCACAATGTGATTACAATATTAATAGATACCTACAGTAATAATTGTTTTATTTTAACTGGCATCAAGAAGTAATTTGATGTAAATATCTAATATTTACTTTCAAAACATTTCTAATTAAGATACAAAAGGATTATAAGGAAGTTTCCTTCAACTGAGACAGCGTATTTTTCGAAAGCACAGCCATCATTCTACATGTGTGCACTGTGAAGATAGGTAATACAAATGAATGAACTGTTTATAAATCAGTGCATAAATAATAGATATTGTGAAAAATCTAATTCTAATAGAGCTTCAAGAATGTCAAAATGTATCATTATTAAGAAATTACCATAAATCAACAGGAGGAAAATTATTGTCTAACAACAAATAAAGAATAATAATCTTTTATTTCTCAGAATTAGGTATTAATATGAACAGAATCCAGTGTTATTACACATACATACTGGGAAAACTAGAAAAAATACTATCTTATATGTTTTAAAAGTTTACAAGTTACCCTGAAGCAAATATGGGGAACTTTAATTCACAGAATATGTGGGAGAATTCAGTGGGTAGTGGCAATAAATAAATAAATGAAAGGATTGTTATCATTTTTTCAAATATCAAAGTAAACTTTAATGCTGTTCATTCATCTTATTGAACTAGCACCTGATCCACTGAGAAATAGTCTCAATCTCATTAACTTGAGGCAGCTGCCATTCCAAATAAAATAAACTGAGTGGAAGAAAATATTGTTTATAGGCGGTTTTTGTAAAAAAGAATGTCCATCAGCAGTTCTGTAGCTTGAACATGTACAAAAATATATCTATTACATTTAACTAGAATGGGGCACAGTGAATCAGTTTCCCTGTTCTGAACTGTTTAAGGGAAGACATTTCATTTTATTTCTTCCTGGCTTTTCTGCATTAAAAACTGATTCCGTCTTTGACAGGCTGCACTGTAGATGGCCTTGTTACAGTGCACAGGCATTCTGGTGAGTGACTTTGATTACTCTGGGACTAGGTTCTGTTGCTGTGAAAATCAGGTAAAAAATATAAGAATAGTTTCCTTTTCGTGAAGAGGAAAATGCCAGGAACTTCTCTTAAAACTCTAAATATTCCTTCCTACAGAAATGAGAAAAAAGGCCTGAGCATCTCTTTTTTTAAATGAAATACAGTATTTTACAAGTAACTAATAATCTGGCTTCTCAGAATTAAAGGACACTCTCTTTTCCTTTCCCTCCCTCCCTCCTTTTTTTTTTTTTCTTTTCTTTTCTTTCTTTCTTTACTTCCTCCTTCCTTCCTTCCTTCCTTCCTTCCTTCCTTCCTTCCTTCCTTCCTTCCTTCCTTCCTTTCTTTCCTTTCCTTTCTTTTCTTTTCTTTCTTTCTTTCATTCTTTCTTTTTCTTTCTTTCTTTCTGTTTCTTTTTCTTTTTCTTTCTTTTTCTTTCTCTTTTTCTCTCTTTCTTTCTTTCTTTTTCTTTCTTTCTTTCTTTCTGTCTTTCTTTCTTTCCTTTCTTTCTTCTCTCTCTCTCTCTTTCTTTCTTTCTTTCTTTCTCTCTCTCCTTCCTTCCTTCCTTCCTTCCTTCCCTTCCTTCCTTCCTTCCTTCCTTCCTTCCTTCCTTCCTTCCTTCCTTCCTTTCTTCCTTCTCCCTTTCTCTCTTTCTCTCTTTCTTTTCTTTCTCCCTTTTGTCCTTCCTTTTTTTTTTTTTGCTTAAATTATCTCGTAATTTTATGTAAATATGTATTTTTAATTCTTCAGCGTTGAGTCTGTTATACATACAACACAACCAGCCAGTCTTTACAAATGGCTTTTTGAGATGATGGTAATTTATAAATGCTGAGCTCCATGAATTTAGCACTCATGTCTTTGGTAAATTTATAGAAATTTCACACGCTAGAAGCAAACCTGTTCCCAAGTAACTGCTAAATAAATATTTTTGAATGAATAAAAAATAAGTCATATTTAATTTGGGCTGAACATATGACATGCAAATTAATAAAAATCTATCATTTCATTAAAATCTCAGTTCTATCTGGGACCACTGAGTATTAAATAATGTATATTCTGCAACCATGCTAATGCCTTTCTAGGTGGTATACTATTTGTCAATAAACAATGTGCTTGTTAATATACCATCATTAGTTAAAATCCTAGAGTAGTTCACTATATAACAATGATTGGGCCAGGCACAGTGGCTCACGCCTGTAATCCCCATACTCTGGCAGGCCACGTCAGGTGAATCACAAGGTCAAGAGATCGAGATTAACCTGGCCAACATGGTGAAACCCTGCTTCTACTAAAAATACAAAAATTAGCTGGGCGTGCTGGTGTACACCTGTAGTCCCAGCTACTTGGGAGGCTGAGGCAGGAGAGTCGCTTGAACTCAGGAAGCGTAGGTTGCAGTGAGCCAAGATCACGCCACTGCACTCCAGCCTGGTGACAAAGAGAGACTGTCTCAAAAATAAAATTAAATTAAATTAAAAAAAAAAAGTTGAAGTTCATATGCTAAAACCTAACATGGATAAAAATATAGATAGCTTCAGGAAATATGCCAAGTCAGACATTTATTTGATGAAGGATAATTCTTCCAAGACTATAATGCTGGCAACACTTTGAGCTATCAGCTGTTTATTTAATAAAAGCAATCATATGCATTTTATTTTGTGTATTAAAAACCTATACAATAAAATATTTTACAAGGAACCTAATTACTCATTAGAAAGATTATTTTATTATGAACATATCTAAAATATGTTTCCCAGTCAAGTCAATGCTAGTATCAAAATGAACCCAATGTCTCAGTTATCCAAAAATAAACTTCAAAAATATACTCTTGAAGTATAACAAACATCAATGACCTTAATTCTTGCATTGAGATTTAATTAAGAGTTAATGAAAATTCTTCCAAAGAATAAGGCGTCAAGTTGAACTTAGTGGAGAGACAAATCTTGCATTGAAGTTTTCTCCAAGTCATGCTTTATCCCTTCTTTTTTCATCTTGGATTGGAATATTTTTGTTCATTTATATTCATATCTCTTTGGAAAAACATACTATTCTATGAAAAATTGCTTGGGTATATTTGGCGACCAAATTCAGAAAACTTGCCCAAATCTGCAAACATCGACAAAAAAAAAAAAATCACCCCAAGAAGCATTTGAAGAGACTCACAACAAACGTTTGGGTTCTGAGACAATCTTTACTAATTGTTTTCTCCAGCCACACTGAGATCACTGATTTAACTATCTTCTAAGATCTGGAGACTCAATATTTGTCAGCTGCCCAATTTGTTCTGAAAATGTTAGCTCCCAGGAGAAATCTTCACCTTTCAGACCTGTCTCGTCTTAACATTAGCCTCTAGCTGTCAATGCCGCAGTATGTACATTCCTAAGAGATGACACAAAGATCTAAGACATCTCCTAATTAGGATAGAAGGGAATATCCGAGAAAGATGTTGCTCCCTCTTTTTCTCTCTCCTATGTCACAAACACAGCATGTGGTCAGTAAAATGTGAATTCGTGTAATATTTACAACATTGCTTATGTGATGTACTCCTAAAATCTTTAACATTTATAGAGCATCATTCCTAGGGAAAGTTGTGAAGTGATAAAAGCCTGCTATTAGTGACATTGGCCTGACACCGAGTATTCTGCCTTTTTTGAAGATACAGATTGTTCTAGCTATTTTGTTACTCCGTGTTCTTCATGTGCCTTTCTCATTCCAATTACTCTTTCCTCTTACATTGGTGCTTACATCTGTAAAATTAATTCAACTCAGGTATGCACTATAGTGCTATCGAATTAACTAGGTCTTATTTTATGTGTGTTTTGCACGTTAGCAGAAAAGAAATTTAAAACCTTGATTAGGTTTTCATTTTCAGGAAAAAAATATACTATGTGTATACCATCATAGTCTTCAAATCTATGACTGAATTACCTACAAATAATTTTATAATGAAGTTATTAATAAATTAAAAATTAAAGTGCTTTGATATAAAATAATAATAATTGATTTTAGAGAATCAATTAAGAATGTATAGCTATTTCTCAATCTCATATTCCACTGTTCTATATTTCTATGTATATATCAATACTATACCACATTGATTAAGGTGTATTTATAGTAAGGTTTGAAATCAGGTAGTGGAAGTCTCTCAACATTGTTTATCTATTTCAGAATTATTTGGACTTTACTAGGTCTTTTGCATTTTCACTTGTTAATTTCTAAAAAAAGTAATCTTTCACAGCATTGATTGAAATTACATTGCATCTGTAAATTGATTCACAAATGATGACATTTTCAAAAGTCCATTTAATAACAAAGTTCTCATTTTTTATAATCGTCATCATATTCCACACAACATACACAATAATACAATTAGATATAAAAAGCGACTTATAATTCTTGGTATCAAAATGTTATGATCTATCAAATGACAAAGTGCTATTTCTAGAAATTGTATCAGATGACGATTCAAGGTTGGTTTGTTGTTCTTAGAAACCATGAGGATAATTGACACTACATACACACAGTTTTGAAAAGTTAACATCAACTGTTTTTAAAAAAGCAACCGGCCGGGCACGGTGGCTCACGCCTGTATTCCCAGCACTTTGAGAGGCCGAATTGGGCGGATCGCGAGTTCAGGAGATCGAGACTATCCTGGCTAACAGGGTGAAACCCTGTCTCGACTAAAAATACAAAAAAAATAGCCAGGCGTGGTGGCGGGCCCCTGTAGTCTCAGCTCCTCCGAAGTCTGAGGCAGGAGAATGGCATGAACCCGGGAGGCGGAGCTTGCAGTGAGCCGAGATCGCGCCACTGCACTCCACCCTGGGCAACAGAGCCAGACTCCGTCTCAGGAAACAAAACAAAACAAGAAAACAACCAAAAAGGGAAAGACATACAAAACTAAACAAAATAAAAGGTTAGAGCAGCAGAAGTCCTGAATTCTTTAGGAAGAAAAATGAATTTAGAGAGAAAACGCAGTCTTTCAAAAGAATATTGCAGTTATAGTTTGCAGTGTAACAATAGGGTAGAGTTGACAAGAAATATTTCATGTAAGCAATGGGCTTTCTGGGCCACATACTTTCCATTCCACCGTAGCCCAGTAGTCTAAAATTTCTGACTCAAACTTATGACGTTTAAATATTGTTGAACATTTATTTAGTAGGAACATGGATAAATAAATTGATTTTCAATAAATACAATTACTATGGCACTTTATGAATATTATAAAATATTTAAATATATTGTCACATTTGTTCTTATTTTATACTGCCTGTTATTTTTCATGTATCCAGTATTGATGAAGGGAAAACATGAGTCAGAAGGTACTCATACTCTTTAAGTTTAGAGGGAACATACTTAGACATAGTTCCAAGTCTTGTCCTGGGCTAGGTTTGAAATTTTGTTTCTGTTGTTTTTTTAATTAGGTCCACATTAAGAAGATGTTTTCAACTTGACTGATAATTTTTCTGTTCAGTTGATTTGATGTATTTTTCTAAGAAAACATAGTAGGAGATTAAATGTAAACATTTAAATACACCCTTCATTCTTGTTAGGCATGTTTGGAAATTAAAGATGGCTGTGCTCATTGGCTCCTCATTTTTATCAGGAATTGGTATAAGAATCAAGTTCAGTTTGACTTTGCAACTTGAAACTACAAAATGTGTATGACAAGATAAGAGATACGAGCTAGCACAGAGGGTTAATTGTTTTAATGACATATTCTGTTTAGGTGACATTTGGTATATATTACATCTTGTCATATTTCAAAGGAATAAAAAAGGTAGTTGGCAACACATTCAATTATTTTAATTACATGATAAAGATCCTTAATAAATGGCAACCCGGCCGGGCGCGGTGGCTCACGCCTGTAATTCCAGCACTTTGGGAGGCCGAGGTGGGTGGGTCACAAGGTCAGGAGATCGAGACCATCCTGGCTAACATGGTGAAACCCCATCTCTACTAAAAATACAAAAAATTAGCCGGGCGTGGTGGCGGGCGCCTGTAATCCCAGCCACTGGGAGGCTGAGGCAAGAGAATGGCATGAACCCAGGAGGCGGAGCTTGCAGTGAGCCCAGATCGCACCACTGCACTCCTGCCTGGGCAACAGGGCGAGACTCCATCTCAAAAAAAAAAAAAAAAGATGGTAACCCTTGAACGTTGTCGGCTCACCTATTTCCTTATCTGGCTGACTCTAACGTTGCCTAGATTTAAAATTCAGTCGTCTCTGCCTATCTTTCCATTTAGACAGGGCTCAACATCATGTATTTCATTGACTCCATGTCTTTTATCCCAAGTTTCAAAGACCTCTTCTTAAAATTCCCCTGACTGTTTGGTTAAAAGGTTTATTAAAAATGTCAAAGAGGCTAGAGCAGGTATTTGTGGGGAGGAACATGACTTTTCATTCTGAAGTTTAAGGAACTGGGAGCAAGAGGTTATAAGCACCTTTCATATTGCTGTACAATTCCTCTACCTTCCAGAAATAACGGGCTACTTGATGAAGAACTGAGAGTCCTGGACCTGGTGCCACATAAAGGAGGCTCAGTAGCTCAAACAGGTGGCTTTGGAGTCTCTGTCCCTATCAAAAGATGTGAGAGAAAAGTCTGTAGCCTCATAATTACGGAGGTGTCAAATTGGAATAGCTGATAATGCATAATAGGAGCCTTTTCTTGAAGGAGAGATCATTGTGGGTGATCCTATGATAAAGCATTAAGAAAAAGGAATCTATAATATACATCTCCAATTTAGCATAAAAGAGTCTCTTTTATTGCCCTTTCGTTGGTATTGCTAAACAAGCGTTTATGTAATGTAAGGCTGCCTTTAAATGGGCACGGACTTTTCATTGTTTTGTATGTTTCTCATTATCACACTATCCTTCTCTTCAAACTCATTTTAATACTAGGTAAAAATTGAGTTTGTTGTTGCTGAACATGGTGTAAAAACCTAGTTACACATCCCAGAATAGCAAGATTTTCACATATACACATTTTCTTTATAGATGCGAAGAATAAATAATTGTCCATAAACACTCTTGAGCTCCCTATATGTGACTGCGCTGAAACATTCAGTTTTTCTGTTCCTGATCCTTGCTTTATCTATCCTTGTGGAGGAGTTCTAAAATACAGTTTATGTGCAGCTACACTTTATTGCATTTCTACCATTATGAGATTAAAAGGCCAATATCATTTTAAAGGTCAAAACTGACAGGTTATTTGCAATATTTTTAGAGTTCTGCATGGGGAAAAATTAATTTGTTGCACCTGTTCACACTGGAAAAACAACTGTCTTTGGAAAACATAGTTGTGAAAGACTTTCTTAGAGTGAGGATTCACAGTTCTGCTTCTTGGAGTACTGCCTATAGTTTCAATAATATGAGAGCTACAACATAAGTGTTAGTAACTAAACAGTATAAATTTTGTGCCTAATGGTAGGATCATAAAATGCTTAAATTGTCTTTTATCCTGCTGTCAATTTTATCTTTTCTGTTTGTCCCATAAACATTATATTTTAGCATTTGTTTCCTAGAAAGTAGAGCACAGGATAATTCTTACATGCTAATTTTTTATTGGTGGTATGAAGTTCAGACAAAAGCAAGAATATTAAAAAAGAAAGGCAGAATATAAAAGATAGGGTTTTATTAAACTGAGCATTGTTTCAAAGAAAACAAATAGGGTTTCTCTGTCATGTGATATGTCCATGAGTTTACTCAGAACCACAGATAGCAGATCGGTTGCTTGAGGGAAGAAGAGAAAGATGCATCTCTGTAGTACCTTCCTATCTCCTGTCTCTTATTAATCAAAATATTTGTAGAAAAATAATTCACCAGATCTGGGCCACTAGGGACACAGAAGTTCCCAGCTGGACCTGAGTTTAGCCCAGCTGGACTGGATGCTGATGTTGCTGCAGTTCATGCTTAGGAGGGCACAATAGTGGCCTTGCCTAAGACCCATCCCTGGTTCCATGACTACTCTGAGACCGCTCATCATGTTCAGAGATGAGAGTCAGTCACTGCAGTCAAGGCTTTTTCCTTGCCTCCAGAGAGGCAAGGAAAAAGAGTGAGACCCACATTATTCTGAGTGGTACATTAACTGAATCTTTGTTAGTTTACCTGTCATACCAATTCAGTAGCACTTATGCCTTTATATGGTACACAAAGCTGTTATTAGAAAAAGAAGCCCTTGCTTCTTTCTCAGAAAAGAAGGAACAAGTTCAGTTCTTCAGAGTAGTTGTCAATTTCAGTCTCCTCCAGAGACATAAAAAATGTTGGCAAACGAGATGGAGTCCTTGTTACTGCAAGTGTTCCCAGAACCAAAACTGGTATTTATCACCTTCTTCCTTTATCAGTCATTCTAGATTTGACTCACCTTTGGCCAGCACTTGGCTAGTTCTCACTTGTTTGTCAGATGGAATGATGAGAAGTTCATCCTCTTGGTGAGTTAGACTTAAAGTATCTTGCCCTCCTCAGGCTGTGATTGATGATACTGAAAGGAGGGGCCAGCTGGACTTCCTGGGTCGAGTAGGGACTCAGAAAGCTGTGAAACTCATTCATTTCCTGCATCAGGACTTACTTCACTCCTGGATGAATAATATTGAAGATATATGCTCAAAATATTCCTAACACCAGGACTTGTGCATGTGTTTCCTTCTCCAAGAAAGCTATAAACAGCCAGAAGTTTGCTGTAAGCTTCCCTGTGTCCTCTCTCCCTCTCTTCCTTCCCTCTCCCCCTCTCTCCTAAAACTAAGAGGAATGTTAAATGCCCGTTTTTTTGTTGTTGTTGTTGTTGTTGTTTTTGTGACCGACCAGCAGACCTTATTTATGCTCCCAATTCCAATTCCTTGTAAACATACTTTGTAAAGTCCTGTGAGATCTTGTCTCCTTTGCTATGCTGCTGGAAGGTCATAAAGTAGATAAAACCTAAGCTGCAATTCCGGTTTTCCTCAAAATCTAAAACACGTCACGAAACAATTTACTGGCTTTGTTTCTCAATCTAGTAACGTCTTCCCGCTGTATGTATTTCCCGCCTTAAAGAGTTTAAAAGGCAATCACCCAAAACCAACAGTGGCTACCCCTTTGGGACACTTTCCATGCTCTGGAAGCTTTGTACATTCACTCTGCTCAATAAAGCCTACAGCTTTTTCTCTCTAATGGTACATGTCTCTATCACTCACTGAAGGCAGCCGTAACACCAATTTTTTGGCGTGGGTAGTAGGCAAGAAACCTAGAAGTTACAACACATTTAGGGTTATCTCCTTTCTTTTCCTGCTGGCCCAGTGGCCGGAGGAACTTAAAGTGTCAAGGTGATAGACCAAGAGTTTCGTAAGTGCCCCTTGTGAAATTTGTTTTCTCTATGAACAGAGTTTCAGATCCTACTGACTCTCAGTGTATGGTGACAGAAACATGTATTTCTCTGAAAGTCAGAGATGTGAATAAGGACTATCCTACTTCCACTAGTCAGTTCTTAAATTTTTAATTGTTTTTGTCACAGGTCTGTTAGCTCTCCTGCTCTCTGTTATAATATAGTTCACAAGAACCTTGACCATCTTAATATTCTACAAATGACATGTTGACCCACTATGTTAAGGATAGGTCCTGCTAATTCAACCAGGGAAGTAGTAAGTTGCATGTATTCTATCTATGTACTCTTAGACACAGGCAAACCAGAGGGTAAGATATAAACCTTTCAAATATTTGTTGACCTGCCACACTTGTGATGTTTATGTGGGTCTAGTGGTCCATCCCCAGGTAATTCTTCTAATTTATTAAATTTGTTTTGTAATTTGAACCTGCAGCCGCTAAAATAAAAAGATATAACTTTTAGTGGGTCTCTTGGATTTTGGAGGTTTTACGGATATTACTCTGACGCTTTGCACAGTGTTTTAGAAGGTTGCTAGTTTTAAGTGGAGCACAGAGCAAGAGAGTGCTCTACAGTGAACTGCAGCCTACAAATTGGACACATAATCTGGCAGGTCTGATGGTGCTAGGTGTGCCTCAGGCAGATAATAATGTTTGGTGAAATCACGAAAGGTTCCCTACAACCATTTGGTAGAAATTAAAAAAAACCTCAGGTCTGGTTAACAGTTTGGTGTGCTCTGCTGTTGCTATGGAAAATAGATTGCTATCTCTTAACAGTGACTCCCCTCTCCTCTTAAACTGACCCTAAAGGGCATTGGTGACAAGATACACATCCAGTAGGCAGAGCAGTAAGTGATGCACTTAACCATCCAATATGTGTGGAAAGAAAGTTGGCTTAAAGTTGGAAATATTCTAATTATTTTCTGTGGTATAGTTGAAGATTCCACCAGGTCAGGGTCCTGAAATAAATAATTTAAAAGATCAGGGCTAGGGAGTTCCATGAAAAATGAATATGGCTTATGCAGACTCTTTAATAATGGCTGAATTGGAGACTATGGAAAGAGTATCAAAGTGCTTTATTTGCAGAAAGAAATAATATTTATTCTATTTCCCATGGAAAAAAGGAAGCCATAGAGGTAGGTGGCTCTTTTTACTGGTTTAGGCAGCCAGTGTCACAGTTGAGAAATACTTTTCTAAGAAAATTCTCAGCAATTCTAAATATCTATTTTTTTTTAATATTGATTTGAGAATTTCTCTGTTCTCCATCTACACTTATTTTTTCAAAGGCAGCCACCCACATCCACAACTTAAATGTAATCTATACACTGAAGACACCTATATTCAATATTTAGATCACTGGAGAGAAGGCAAGTCTGCTCAGAAGATAAAGATGGAGCAGCCAATGATATAGAAAGACTATGAGGAAAGAGTACAAGCTCAAAAGCTAGTCAAGAGATGGTAACACTTGTAAAAGGAAGGGGAAATTTCAATTGTATCGAATGGTGTTGCTAGGTCAAATAAAATTAAGAACCAGAAAAAGCTTTTTTGGAATTTCATAATGTGAAGTTGTTACAAGATGTTGCTAATATCAAAACAATGCATTGCAGTTGTGAAGGCAAAATGTAGATAAAGATTAACTGAGGAGTGAATAAGAAATGTTAAGGTGAAAACATTCTAAATCTGCTAAGAATCCCCAGAATAATTTTAAATGTTATGAAAAATATGTATTACATTTTACACCTTGATGTCAGTTATAATTTTGTCATATGTTAAATAATAATGCTAATCTTCAGTATTGCTTTACCAGAATGACTTATCCTTCCAGTCCTTTCACACCAACTTTTGACTACCTATATCAAATGCACATTAACCCATTGCTATTTTTCTATTTTAACAACCTCTTCAGTCTCCTATCCTGTCATTGTGAATCTTCTGACTAATCAAAAAATAATAAGCATTTATTAAGACATAGTGTCTATTTTACCTGTAATATTTCATTGTATTCTCATAGCAATATAATGACAAATACATTATTTTTGCTATCATTTTATAGATGAATAATCTAAAACTCAAAGTCATGAAATGTGTAAGTAGGAGAAGTGTGTTTCAAAACCATTTTTTTCTGACTCAGTAACTGTTTTTCGGACCACGGGTCTCTATTAAATCTTCACTAATCATTTCAACTACCTTCCCATTCAAATTCCTCATCCCATGAGCATCTCATGAATTAGCACTTCCAAGACGTCATGACCATGGAGTACCCTCTATGGCACTGCTCTCTTCCTTGCTCAGCCATCAACCTTGTCTTACACGTCACTAGAATCATCTAGACCAAAAAGACATAAGATTCATAGGCATTCGATTTGCCAATTGCATTGTAATATTCTACTTAAAAGCTCAACTATTTGCTTCCTTGCCCTCAGTTTCAAATGATAGGTGCACTGTTTTTGTTGTTGTTGCTTTGTTTTGTTTTTTGGAAACTTATATTCATGGCTTCTGCATTGGGTTCTGTCCTCTCCTGTCTTAGTACTGAAATGTTTATCTAGGTTTAAGACATTCTCTCTTCTACCATTTTACTTCTCTTACCAGTCACTCTTCTCTCTCTACATAAAAAAAAAAAAAAGTACTTCTGCAGTAAGTAAAATGTAACAACAACAAAATTTCCAAACCTGTGCACTCCTGCAACTATCGCACCATGTGTTTATTCATGTTTGTCTCTATATTCTGCCTCCTTTTATTCAAATTTTCCTCACCCAATCTCTTCAATCATGTGCAAACAAGTATCTTTCTCTCTTGGGCAGCTTTAACCAATAGTGCCAATTCCCAAATGTAATGGAAACTTTCTGTTTCTTACTTTATTTGGTGTTTGTTATATCAGGTATTAAGCATTTTCACCTTTTTTAAACTCTTTCCTCTACTGAAATTTTGTCGTGGTTCACCTTATATCAATAGAAAATATTCCTCTCTATATATTTTATGGGTTCTATAGTTTCGTTCAAACTTAAGCATTAAATTAAACAGAAAGCTCTTAACTGTTAGCAATTGTGTTATTCCAACATATAATAGATATCCAATAAATGCTTGTTATCCAAGGAATATATGATTACTTTCTTTGTCATCTCTTCCCTAGGCTTACATCATTCTTTCCTTATTTTCATCTTACTTATTTTGTCTGCTTTGTATCTCAATTACAGACTCCACATTACATGTTCTCCCATTCATTTTTTATAGGTCTCTCTTCACTCTCTATATATGGAAACCTATGAGAGTTGGAACTATTTTTCTGTTTTGGTCTTTGCTGTGTACCTAGATCCTAGCCTGACACATAGTAGGCATTCAAAATATAATAAATAAATAATTAATTAATTAATTAGTGTAAAACCACATTCACAATATGACTTTAGCCACCATAAAGAAACTATTATGATATTCTCCCTATTACTCTCCAGCTCAGTGTGTCATTTTTCTAATTCCAAAGCATTTTTTCACTTGTATCTGATATTGTGAGTTCTTGACACATTCATATTAGTCACTTACTTTATCTATCTTCATCTATATCCCACTATCATCAACATATTCACATTAAATATTCTATCTCCTATAAAAAAAAGTCCCTTCACTCTGACACAACAGATCTTAAAATGCAAATCTTATGTTCTCTCTTACTTCAGATTCTATGAATTCCCCCTTGGTTGCAATGAAGTTCATTGCATTAATGACGATGTTTTTAATATTTGTCTCTACTGACTTAATAGTCTCATCAATCACCCCCTCCCAAATAAATATGAAGACAAATTTTTAAAAAAATAGTATCAATGACCTAACAAGAAATCAAGCAGATGAAAACAAAACATTCTAAAATATATCACTGCAGTGTAAAACAAAAAAGGAAAAGGAATACGGAGCAGAGGTGTTTCTTCAAGCCTGAGATGTGAGGAAAAACTGTGAAAACGTCCCTAAGCCCCGTTTCCCCAGCTGACTTTCTTAACCCTCCCATATAAAAGTTATCAGCAAATAGCTAGCTTAGAAAGAATATCACTCTGACAATAATTATGACATGTTTATGGATATTTTATCTTATCACTTTTTTAAAAACTAAAAATAATGAATAGATTACAAAAGACATAAAAATGTACACCCTAATTATTGAATCAGAAATGAGAATAGCTGGGCACAGTGGCTTACACCTGTAATCCCAGCACTTTAGGAGGGTGAGGCGGACAGATCACTTGAGGTCAGGAGTTCGAGACCAGCCTGGGCAACATGGTGCAACCCCGTGTCTACTAAAAATACAAAATTAGTGAGCATGCTGTCACACATTGGTAATACCAGCTGCTCTGGAGGCTGAATCAGGGGAATCACTTGAACCCATGAGGCAGAGGTTGCAGAGCCGAAATGGTGCCACTGCACTCCAGCCAAGTTGATGAAGTGAGACTCCGCTTTAAAAAAATAAAAAAAGTAAAAAAAAAAAAAAAGAAAAGAAACAGGAAAAAATAAAGAAATGAGAATAATCTGATACTTATTTGTTTTCTAGGCTATGGCAGAGATTAAAGAAAATAGTTTTATTTGACAAAGGTGTTCAAATAGGAGGTACAAGGACTCATGTAAAAATAATGAGATAACAAAAGCCATTAAAAAGCATCCTGTCAGAACTCAGGAATGAAAGGAGTATGAAAGGAAAAAGAAAAGCAAATTTATTGAATGCTACAAACTGAAAAATAAAAGAAGGAAAGACTAACACCATAGTTAAATAGAGGAATGGTTTGAGAAAATAACAATAGGGAAAATAAGGATTTATATATTATTTGGGAGGAAATAATAGATATATATGGAAGCAAAAAAAAAAACTGAACTTATTCATGATGTTTGTTGTTGAGGAAGAGAGGATAATAAAGAAAAAATTAAAAACACTTCAAAATATAAGACCCATTTATTGAAATAAAGAAAGACCTGAATCTGCAGTGATGCATTAATGAATAATCAATGTCAAGATATATCTGAAGTAAAACTATTGTGCTTGTAGGATAAAGAAAAAAGTCTTAGAGCTATAAAGACAATTATAATAATAATAAAAATCAATTTACTGGTTAAAAGGAAAAAAAATCTTCAGACTTTGAACTTCTGTATGTAGACACAGTTTATTCCATTGCATCATTCCATTGTATAAATATAGCACAATTCATGTATCCATTCTATTGTTGGTGTGCTTTTAAGTTGTTTCTAGTTTTGGGCTATTATATTTAGTGTTGATTCCAACCATTGTGTGTATATCTTTAGGTAAATAAATATAGATGTTTTTATATATAGGCAGTGCTTCTGTAACAGTCGACTTGCTCGGTCACATGGAATAAAAGTATATAAACACATGGAATAAAAGTCAGACAACTGACCTCAAGAAGGAAAGTACAATTTTACATAAAGGAAGGGCTTTTTATTAATCAAAAGACACTATTAAGAGTTTAAATTAATTTACCATTCATACATTTATAAGATACATGTAAAAACATATTTAAACATTTCAATAAATTTGTTAGTAAAAGACATCCTGGACAAAATGAACACATGACTTGAACAGGTCTTGTACAAACAAAGATGTCTAATAACCAATACATATATGAATACTTACCTTTGATGTTAAGGAAAAGGCACCTTAATACTTAAATCCATCAGCATGATTAACATGAAACAGATTTTCTTTGTTTCTGCTTAGATCCTGGAGTCATACCAGCCAGACGTATCTTTAACTTTTGACTTTTTATTATTTTGACTCTATAGATAGTGTATTTTTTAAAAATTTTATGGGTACATAATAAGTGTATATATTTATGGGGTAGATGAAATGTTTTGATATAGGCATGCAATACATAATAATCACATAATGGAGAATGGGGTACCATAACATCAAGCATTTATCCTTTGTATTACAAGCAATACAATTACAATTATTTTAGTTATTTTAAACTGTACAATTAAATTTTTATTGACTATAGTCACCCTGTTGTACTTTTTATATTTTTATTTATTTATTATATTTTTTAGACATAGTCTAACTTTGTCACCAGGCTGGAGGGCAGTGACACGATCTTGGCTTACACGATTACAGGCACACACCACCATGCCCAGATAATTTTTGTATTTTTAGTAGCGATGGGATTCAGCACATTGGCCAGGATGGTCTCGATCTCCTGACCTTGCGATCAGCCTCCCAAAGTGCTGGTTGTACTATTAAATGGTAGATCTTATTAATTATTTCTAGTTACTTTTGTACCTATTAACCCTACCCACCTTCCCTGTCAACACCCCACTACTCTTCCCAGCCTCTGGTAATCATCATTCTTCTACTTTCTGTGTCCATAAGTTCAATTGTTTTGATTTTTGTATCTCACAAATAAATAAGAAAGGATAGTAAAAATTTAAAATACAAATCCTAACCCCCCAAAAAAGGCAGGATTGATGTTATAAATTTTCTCAAGAAGTTTTCTCCCCTTCTCTATCCAGGGCTCAAGCCACTTCAGAAGATTTCTCTTGTGTTAAAAACATGTACTTATTAATTTTTTTCTTGTTAACTTTTTCCATGCAAGTGTGATCTTTTTGGTGTCCCAGATTCATCGAATGTATTCCAATGGACCGTCTTGTGCTGGTACAATAGATTGTCTCCTATTCCTGAGAGGACAATTCCAACCGTGGGAACTGGGATTAATTTACCATCACATGCCCTCAGGACATTCATGAGTTTATCAGTCATTTACCTGTCAGATTTTCTGTTCATTTTCATGATTACTCCCCTCCTTCTTGGGTTAGAACTAAGTTTCAATAGTTGGAATTGAGTCTGGGCTGAAAGTGTCTGCATATCGCCATTCCAACTTAAAACATACATGAAGATAAAATTGTTGCATAGAACATGTAAAATGAGGAGAGAATATAAGCTAGAAAAAAATCTATAGGAATGCCCATATTTACAAAGCAGATGAAAAGAGGAAAACTCACAAAGGTAAAAGAAAGAAAGCTTAGTACAATTTAATAACCATAAACTTCACAGCTGTTTGTTGACGAAAAAAGAGAAAAAATTGTTCTATAATGGGTATAAAGTTTTCTATTACTCAGAATTTTGATTGATTTGATGGAGCTCGAATATGACCAAATGCTGATAAGAAGGAGTCTCTTTTGAAGGATAGGCAAAAAGTACTCTAAACAGACAGGAAAAAGTAACCAATTGAGGTATCTGAAATACTGTGAAATTCATGTTAGGAAGCTACAGCTGGCTATATTTTGTAAGAACTTTATCTGTATGTGGAGAGAAGAACGTCGCAAGAGTAAGCCATTGTAAAACGTTGCTATGACATCCTCTTCAAACCGGTCTCTGCAGCTACCCTGGAGGGGGGAGCATTCTACAAGTACTCTTCAACATATACTTTGAAGCTCTTTCTATACTATCTTTACAGGTCAGAGTGTATCAGCAGACATTTGGGGAAATAAATATCTGCAATCCTGTCTTTTTTCACTTCCACTTTATATTAAAGATCATCCCAATAATAAGGGCTTTCTGGAAGGAGTAAACAAAAACTTGTTCTTTGAGCATTAAATTTGATATATTGATATGCATTTGAGAAGATAGTTTAAGTGACTCAAAATTTGCATATTTTTATGCATGATACCTACCCTCACCCCACCTTTGGCACTCAAAGTGACAAGTTAAGAATAGTAGAGGGGAGTAAGTGCTTGAAATGTAGTTAAATGCAGTGTAAATGGATCCTTTTAAAGGATTACAGTTTTAATGGTTACTTAACCTACACACGACTCCATTTTTTTTTCTACAGAAGAATAGGAATAATATTTATTATTCATAAAACTCTTTAAATATGTCACTTCATTCATCTCCTATCACTACTTGTGACCTGAGAGAGAAAAGTTAGAAGAAATACAGAAGCTTTAAGGCTGACACTCAATTTTAGATATAGAAACTGATACACCCAAAGACTTGAGATAGTGCTAATTCGATCTGTCATAGGAGTTGCAACTTCTCACAAACTAGAATTAAATAAGCTGTACATTTGTCTCACTGAGTTACTTAAAAATATAATGTTAGTATATTAGGACACACCAAAGCAATCAATATTTTATAAAACTGCTGGAGTGGAATATGGTTTCTGACTGGTATTAGCGTTAAATGCATTAACTTTAATGAAGAACTTAGTAGTGATCTCTTAACAACCTTATTGGGATGTGACTGCTTTTAAATGGCTTTTACTATGTCCTTGGAATTAATATGATGCATGTGACAAAAGCTTGTTCAGGTTAAGAGAGGATTAGATGAAGGAAATTAATTAAAGCTTTCTTGCAACGTTTTCCCCTTGAGCTATTCGGTATGCTGAAGTGGTCTGACAGCGTACCATCCTTTCGATAAATCTACTCATTAAATAACTCGATTGGGTTTAAATACACATTCTATTTAAAAAAAAAAAAATAGACCATAACTTTTCTCCTTGTCTTTCTAACCTGACCCCTTCAAACCGCTGCCATTTCTCTGATTCGTAGTTATCTTTTAGCTTCAATAAGAAGATAGACACAAAGTGTGTTTATGTATTTCAGAGTCCACCAATTCACTTTTCTAAGACCTGTCTTCAACTGAAATAGCAAATTTAAATAGCTTAGGGACATTTGTTTAACTGATCTCCAAGACAAGCATCTAGGATGATTTTCTAGACTGGTCATCACAGCCATCAGTTATGTGACATTAGATGGAGCACAATTCTATGAATCATGTTAAACCCTATTCCTACCATGCTTTAGTAACTGCAATAATCATCACTTTTCAATGTTCTATTTTATAAATATTATGAACATTCATAAATAGAACATAAAGACAGATAAATAGCATTATCTGTCTTTAACTTTTCACAAACTGTGATTTACCTTGTTTTGGAAACATTATTGTTATATATTTATTATTTTTTATATACTTAAATAATTATAATAAGAAATAAAAATGATATTCACAAAAGAAAAATTGTTTTCTTGACAAAGACAACATTTTACTATGGCAATGCTCACAGTCTATGAACTATGAACTATGTCATAGTCTATGACTATGACAGTGTTAAAAATGAAATGGGATATAACACATCTTTAAAAATTACATCAAATTTGATGTGTTCAGGTAAACAAACATAAAATTCAGAGTTCCTTACTAATCTCAATCAAATAAAAAGCCCAGGCTTTAAAATGTTATGATGGCTGCTTTTTTTTCGGTCAGATATGTGGAGGATGTAGATATAAAGTCTTCCCTCTAAAACTAATGTTGGACCGTGCGGTATTTCTCTTTCCTTTCATCAAAATATTATTTTTTCTGCACACACTGTTGGTAAGCAAAATCAGCCTAGAAAAAGAGGAATATGACTTCTATTTAACATTTTTACTTGGTTAATCAGCAATAGATTATCATAGTTTAATTAACAGTACTCTGACCAAAACAGAAATCAAAACTTGTTTACACAATTTAACTACATGTAAATGTATAATTTTCTAATTAAAACTTGTATAGATATACTGCACCCCCGAATGTGAGCGTGTGCATGCGTGCACACACACATGCTCACACATACACATGAGCACTGTTTAACCAAATTTCTAATATACTTGCTGATTGCATTGTAGTAATAACACTCTGAGAAAGCTAGTAAGTTTTTCTTCATTAAATTGGACTATTTTTCCTGAAATAAATAATGAACTGATCATATTGACAAATTTTATCTAATTTATAAAACTGACACACCAATATAGAAAAAAAAAAACACCTTGTTTTTATGGTTACTAATTTGTTTATCCTTTGTTTTAATCAGTATAAGATTGGTAAATTTATTGTTCCATGTATCACTTTCAAATTTTAAAATAACCATGATAATAAATCTGATGTCTAAGATTAAACATTTAAAATAAGAATACAAATTTGACCAAGTGAACTACATTAAGTGTATTTCAGGATCATGAAAATTAAGATAGATGACAGCTATGATTCTAAAATAAATTCTCGCAAACACAATATTTAATGAGATTCAAAAACAATGCATTCATGGAAAATTTTACAGAAATCATTAGTGAGAAGCATAGTAATTCAACTGTGTTACAACTTGTGCAGAACATTTTACTTCAAAAAAGATCAGAAACATGAAAGCTCTCATATAAATCTAAATTCTCTATCTTATTATGCATGGTAATGAATGCTGTATTTTACCTAACAAAATGTGAATTGTAAAATTTTAAGACTTTTGTAGGAAAGCGTAATCTGAGTTTCTTTGTGGGGTTTCTAGTACATAGGTTAACTACATAAGTACAATTGCAAACTTTGTCATCTTTTGCTTGCACCTTAAAAACAGTTTACCTAAGTTAAAAAAAATCTGTTTTTTATTATTATTAAATAACTGTGTTCTGACTGAATAATCTGGAAGTTCTGTCTTTGAGCTTTTTTTAATAGGATGAATTTCAAAATAATTCTAATTAATAATGATAGTGCCCTGTGACATTAAAGTCCTTAATTTAAACTAAAATTTAGATAATAAATTGGCAACAGAAAGGAAGCCCAAATACAAAGATTATTCCCATAGAGTTTCCTAGATTTAGGTGGACATTCTAGTATGATGTGTTTCCCAGAAGTTGCTGTGTCTTACAGCACTTTCATTAGAATCAGGAAGAGTGCTTACTTCAAATATGGATTCCTGGATACCACCAGAGAGCAACTGAATCACAATCTATTTAGTAGAGCATGAATTTGCATGTTAACGACTTGTCCTGTCCAAGACCTTTATGCACATTAAGTTGGATATTCTGTCAATTAGTTTACATAGCTGTCAGTCACAAATAGGACCCCGTGATCAAGTGTGGATAAAATTTTGTATGTAACAAATTTTCTGCTTCACAAACTTTAAGTATAAATGAGGAATAATAGAAGACTCAAGGTATGCCAGGGACATGGATCAGCTCAGTGATTTTCAAGCTTGCTACAAGTCAAAAGTAAATCATAGATAGCTAGATCTCCAGACAACCTACTGAATGAGAACCTCTTGGGACACAAGTTTGGTAATCAATATATTTAACTATCTTGACTGGTGACATTTATCATTAAGGAATTTTGGATTATACTTCCTAGCACATTTCCAGGCTGGCACTACAAAATAATCATAATTTTAATATTAATTGTAACAGTTTCTAAATTGGGAATGTGGCATTTTATCCTCAGTTATGCAAGCACTTTAATCTTTTAAATTATGTTCCTGATATCTTTTGACACCTTATATGCCCTTATTTTTACTTATGGTAGACTTAACATTGATTTGCTGTTGTTATTCCTATATTTCCCCAGGGTTGTTTTTAATGAAGAATCATTAATGTACTCAATATTTGTACAACCTAGCCTATGAGTTATTTGAGTCCAGTCATAATATAGTCCTATGTATACTTGCAAGATATGAAGGTTTTTTTGCACATACAAACACACTAAAAGCACTTAAAAGGAGATAGATATATATTCCCACAAATTCAGTAACTTGAAAGATATGCACAATTTATGTCATGAGATAGAAAGAAGAGAAACAATTATTCTTGTTAACACATACACAAAGATGATTGATTCCTGGCTTATAATTTAGAAAACAATTTAAGAAACACAAATGAAAACAGAAAAACTACAATTAGTCATTGCTCACTAAAGCAAATAATTGTGCAACCATGTAAAAATAATTATAAAGTTTAGTTCTTCACAGGGTTCATTATAATCCATGTAAAACCAAAAAAGCAGATCTTTAAAAGAGGTTTTATTAAGAATAAACCATTATTTAGAGTATAAAAGTGTGGCCACCTCGCCTGTGTTTTGTCAGTATGTTTTGGGTGCTGAGAAGCAGAGAATACGAAAGGCTGCACCATTTACTGATATTGCAAGAAAAATAGAATGGTAAGATTTGGGAGGTACATGCTGTAATAATTGTGTCAAGAATATAAAAAATGCCACCATATACACTGTGAGAAAAAGTAATTCTTTATTTTTTTTAATTTTTTAATTTTTTTTTTTTTTTTTTTTTTTTTTTTTGAGACGGAGTCTCGCTCTATTGCCCTGGCTGGAGTGCAGTGGCCGGATCTCAGCTCACTGCAAGCTCGGCCTCCTGGGTTCACGCCATTCTCCTGCCTCAGCCTCCCGAGTAGCTGGGACTACAGGCGCCCTCCACCTGGCCCGGCTAGGTTTTTGTAATTTTTAGTAGAGACGGGATTTCACCGTGTTAGCCAGGATGGTCTCGATCTCCTGACCTCGTGATCCACCTGTCTCAGCCTCCCAAAGTACTGGGATTACAGGCTTGAGCCACCGCGCCCGGGCTTTTTTTTTTTTTTTTTTTTGTATTTTTAGTAGAGAGGGGGTTTCACCGTGTTAGCCAAGATGGTCTCGAAATCTTGACGTCGTGATCCACCTGCCTCGGCCACTCAAAGTGCTGGGATTACAGGTGTGAGCCACCATGCCTGGCCGAAAATTAAGCTTTTAAATTAGGACACATCCTCTTGGAGATCTTGAAATGTAGTGATTGGTTTTCATTTTTTTTAATTAAGTAGCTTAGACAATGAATAGCATTAAATCTTCAAAAAAAATTTTTTTTTACTTTAGCAGGATAAATTTGAGAACAGTTCTAATATTTTATACCCCAAACATGCACATTAAGGAAATAGAGTCTCTGCAGCCTAAAATTACTAATTGTATTTATCACTGTAACAGGTCAAATTCAGCACAAAGGCATGGGAATAGAAAGAAAGGTAATATAGACAGCAACTAGGCCAACAGCAAAAATACTCATACAAAAGCATTCACAGAGTTTTACCCAGGCTAATTTCACATATAGATTCTCTGAGTCTGATCAGCATCAGCCTTAGGCAATGAAGAAATGGAGTAGGGCATTTAAATCAAATTTAGAATACATAAGATAACTAACTCAAATTATAATGGAGTTACAGATAACTAAACTACAAAGTTCCTAAAACATCGAAAGAAAGAACAAAAGGTAGGAATACGCACAAATATACTCTCCAGATTGGGTTGTGGAGCTCACTTCCAGGAGGAACTGGAGATAGAAACTTTGGAGCAAGTGTCCCATGTGATAGATCTGATAGATATTACAAGTGAGAAAAGATGATGTTAAGTATGTGTGCTTTATACTGTAAACACATTTCGTCTTTGCTGTTACTGAAAGCCTACTGTCAAGATTTAAGTTAATATTTAATTAATTTTCTCTCTGTTGATTTGTTGCTTTCCATGATACCATTCCCTTTTCCAGATAGGTCATCATGCAACTGTACATTTTTTATGTTCATTGATGATAAGCTTAATGCTAATGGTAATCAGAACAATGACACAGCCTTTGCAGAGATTATGACAGTGAGAGATGTCTAGCATGGCTGACTCCATCTTGTTTCTAGTCTCACAGGCTAACTGGCCTCTCTCATCCAGGGCATAGACCAAGCTAACAATGGGAGGAATTTAGTTTATAGTTTAATTTTGAAGCAAGAATGATAATAACTCCTCCTTAAAACTAATCCACTCCTTGCTCAGGGACTTAAATCACCTTTGTAAAACTAATGAAAGGCTATGAGATTAGGATTATGGGAAGGGCCTGAATTCTGCTAAATGTATAGGAGTTAAGGGATAACCAACCATTTTTCCTTAGCTTGCTTTTCCATAATCTCTTCCTGCTCCAAATCATGCAGGCAGAAGTCACAAAATTTGTGACTTCCCCAAGTGCTTGTAGACATACCGTGATGCCTGTAGAACCTAAGATTGGTCTTTTGAAATGGCTTTCAGATTTTTGCATTCTGATGACAGACTGATGCCATCTGGACCTGTAACTCATAACTCAACCAGTCCTGTGGCCCCCACCCAGAGGCTGACTCAGTTTCTAAGATTTTTTTTTTTTTCCACACTCTCATGATGTTATCCTTAACCAATCAGCAGCACCCATTCCCTAGCCTCTGCGTGCCAAATTATCCATTAAAAATCGTAGCTTCTGAGTTATTGTGGAGACAAATTTGAATATTCTTCCATTTGACTGCCTGGCAATAATTAAACTCTTTCTCTACTGCAATAATGCTGTCTCAGAGAACAGGGTTTATCTGTGAAGCAGGTAAGAAGAACACATCAGGAAATTACAATAATGATAGTAACTAGCCATTTCTATGTACTGTGAATTCCGTTACTAGTAAGTATTTTACAAGCTGTATTACTTCACATAAGACCTGTACCGTTTACCACAAATAAAATAGATGAAGATAAATACATTACTCAATAAGAGATTAATTTGTGAGTTTTTTAAAAACTCTACTAGCTCCAAATATTTTATTTCTTATGATTCTGAAATAGACTTTATTGGTCTTATATGTAGTGGAATGACCAAATCATGCCAACTCTAGTAGTCAGATATACTTTGACACATCTAAATAAGAGTGAAGAAAATTCTGCCAGGCCATAAAATCCTTTCTTCAGTGGAAAATTGAGGAGGGAGGATTACTCTGAATAAAGAGAAAGTGGAGCCTAGAAAGGTTTATTAGAACAGTAGCGAGAAAAGATTAGTCTGAAAACAAATACTCTTATTCCCAATCTTCTCCAGTTCAGACTGAAAGAATATACTTCTTAAAGCTCAGCTCTAAGAAAATGTATATGAAGAAATCTAATCTCTGATATACAGTCTACAAGTGACATTGACAAAGTAAGACAATACCATTGACAATGCTGAAGTGTTGCCAATGAGAAGGGCTGCTGTATAAGTTATAACATGTTCGGTAACAAAAATATCAATTTTGTGTTGGTGAGGGAGGCTTAAAACTTAGATTGTGAATCAAGCCTCTCTGCGTATATGTACCTATGAGGAAAACCTATTTTTCTTGAAGGCACCTATATTATAGCACTGTAGAGGTCAAGGATATTTTTCTCCTTCTTAGATTGTCTACGACGAACACATTTTTCACTGGAACATCTCAAGTTGTTTCTGCTTTTAAGTGGAAAGATCCCAGGTGCAGTAAGAGAGAATCTTCAAAAATCTACGGAAAATATTTTAGTCAGAATTATTTATTGCATGAGAGAAAAAGATTATAAACCACATCAAGTCATTGGGTAACTTGTAGAATGGATGTCACTGGAGCATCTCAATAAGAGTTGATGAGTAAGAAAGGCAAGCTTCACCAAGGTCTTTTCCTGGAATATGTATACTAAGAGTCTATGAAGCTTTTAACTTTATTTTACTAGAGAATATAATAGTGATTGATTGATTGACTGATTGATTGATTTGAGACAGTCTTGCTCTGTCGCCCAGGCTGGCGTTCGGTGGTGCGATCTCAGATCACTGCAAGCACCGCCTCCCAGGTTCAGGCCATTCTTCTGCCTCAGCCTCCCCAGTAGCTGGGACTACAGGCACCCACTACTACGCCCGGCTAATTTTTTTGTATTTTTAGTAAACACAAGGTTTCACTGTGTTAGCCAGGCTAGTCTCAATCTCCTGACCTCGTGATCCACCCACCTTGGCCTCCCAAAGTGCTGGAATTACAGGCGTGAGCCACTGCGCTTGGCCAATCGTTCTATATTTAAAAATTTATGTAATTCATATTAAAATTTTTATGTGAAACATGTTTTACATAGTATTCTTACAACTCCTAAAGTATTATAGTTTCTGTTTAGCTGCTGTGCTATCTCTCTACCCTTCATTAATAAAACACACACAAATACTTTCTTTTATTTTTATAGCCTTTACATTTTTAGAAAAATCTAAGAATTGCTACTTAATTACTTCACCTATAAAATAAATTTATCATTTAATGAGATGCAATTTAAGGCATATTCGTTATTCATTTTGTTTTCTCATTCATTCTTTCTATTTTATTTCCTCTTCTCTTTTAACACTGCTTCATAATTCTGTCACCCTTTTGCTCACAGGGAAAAAATGTGGCATTTTGAAATATCAAGTATTATGTGTTATAGCTTTGCTAAACATCTCATCATCAGTTTGTTGCAAGAGGTTTATAATTCAGATTTTCATTAAAAAAGAGAAAGAATCAACACCATATGTTGTGCTAAATCCTATGCAGCTGCTGCTACAGCAGCTTAATAACATGTAAACTGGAAGGCATTCAGTACTTTGTATAATATACAGGACTGCAACTTCTTTCAAATGTTGTGATATTTTTAAATATTAAGATTAAAGTCTAAGAAAGCTTGGTAAAATAAAATAACTTAAAAATGTTCACATTTATTTTACGGAAAAGAGAGTTATTTGAATCAGAAGCTAAATGAGTATCTATAACTGAAATTAAAATACCCAACTACTCTTGAAATTGAAGTAGAAAAGCAGACTCAAAGAGCAATGTTCTATATTAATGCATCTCCTCTAGTAATCTTAACTTTATTGCAATGTGCTGTTTGCCTAAATATCAATCTATTTGGCATTTTTATTACAGTTCTGCAAATGGAAAGAGAGCAAATGAACCATTTACTGCCTTTATTTTCTGGGTATAATCATGTTTCTGTTTTCCATTCAATAATAGTCAACTTTTTTATTCTCTTTAACATAAAACATTCTTCAGCATTAATGATCAGTTATGGTAAGAGCTTGATATTGTACCCTATGTTCATTTATATTATAATGTATACAATGCCAGAATCCGTTGTTTATAAACTTTAGTCAAGAGGTTAGAAAATAATACCCTAATGGAAAACATTATATATTTTAAATAATGTTTATGGGCCAGCCAAATATAAGACAAACACCACTGTACATATATATTTTAAATTTACTGTATTTAAAATAGCAGCACTGAAGAAGGAAGATCTTTCTTTAAAGCACTATAATGTAGACTTAGTAACTTTTCAAAAAATGTGCATCTTTCTATAAAATTTGCATGCATTTTCCACATTAAAAAACCTATAATTATGATTATTAATTTTCCTATATCAATGCAAGTTTTCATAGTCTCTGTATCATGATAAAAACAAAATAAGCTTGTAAGTTAATGTGAAAAAAAGTGTTTCCTTTTCATAGATTTAAGACAGTGGGCTATTTTTCTTTCAATGTAATATTACAAACACAATATATAGATCAATATTCTTTCTGAATATAGATAGAGAATCCTGAAAAAATTTTGCATAGTGAATCCAATAACATACAAAAATATTTTTATAGGATTAAGTGGGTTTTATCCAAAGAGTGTGTCTTTGATTTAATTTATGAAAACTATCAGTATAACACAGTATATTAATAAATCAAATTACTCAAAACATGTGATCATCTCAATAGACACAGAAAAAGCATCTGCAAAACTTTAACACTCAATAGTAATAACAGCACTCAATAAACTAGAAATAGAAGGAAAATTCTTCAGTTTGTACAACGATACCTGTAAAAAAAAACTCACAGCTAATATCAAAGTTAATGATGAAAGACTGAATGCTTTATACCACAGAAGAACAAATAATTTTACAATAGAATAAAAATAATAAAATTATTCAAAAGAAACTGAAGAAGATAAAACAGAAAACTGTAAAATATTGTTTAAAGAAACTAAAGAAGATAACATATATACATACGTCTCATATTCATGAATATCCCATGTTTATTACTGGGTGGCAATACCATAATAGACCTACATAGGCAATGTAGTCACTATAAAATTTCAGCTTTTTTTTTTTTCAAGTATTGACAAGATGATCCTAAAATTTATATGAAATGCAAAGAACACAGAACAGCAAAACAATCTTTAAGAAGAAAATCAACACTGAAGGACTCACACTTTCTGAACTTAATCCCAAATTGCAATAACCTTATGGTACTGGCATAAGGGTATTCATGTAGAACAATGGAGTAGAACTGACACGACAGAAATAAATCTTTACAGTTATTATCAATTTATTTCTGACAAGATTGCCAGGACAGATTTGGGAGATAGTAGTCTTTTCAATAAGTTACTGAGACTGTTGGATAACCATATGCAATAGACAGAGTGGACCCTTTTCTCTTCATATCATGACTAAACGTAACTCAAAATTGATCATTGTTCTAAATGAAAAGAAAAAATATGACAATTTTAGAAAAAAAGTAGGAATACATTTTTATGGTTTTGGATTAGGCAATGTTTTCTTAAAGATGACGCCAAAAGCACTAGCAACCACAAAAATAATAGATAAATTTTACTTCAAAAAAAGTCAACATTTGGCTTCAAAGGACATCATCAAGAAATTGAATACGCAATGTACAATGTTTGCAAATCTTATGTCGGATAAAATATATATACTAGGATATAAAAAGAGGCCTTAGAACTTATTAAAAGTTTACTCAGTTAAAAAATATATAAAGGATCTTAACAGGCATTTCTCCAATGAAGATAGATGAAGGGCTAATAAACACAAGCAAATATGCCCAATGTCATTAGCCATCGTGGAAATGCAAATCAAAGTCACAGTGATATACAACTACATGCCCACTAAAATGACTATAATGAAAAAAAAAAAGGATATAGTGGTGAGTGGTGAGATTCTAGTAAACTGGTGATAGGAATGTAAAATGGCACAGATCTTATGAAAAACATTTTGAGTTTTTCTTAAAATATTAAACATGGAATCACCATACGTTGTAGTGTGAATGTTTATATTCCTTCAAAATTCATGTGTTGAAATGCTCATCCGCAAGATGATGGTAATAGAGATAAGGTTATTGGGAGGTTATTGGTTCATGGGGTGCAACCCTCATGAATAGGTGTAGTGCCTTTATTAAAGAGGCCCCAAAGAGACGACTGCCGCAGCATATGAGGTTAGAGTGAAAAGATGGCTCTCTATGATGAAGGGGGCCCTCACCAGATACCAAATCTGCTAGCATCTTGGTCTTGCCCAGGCAAGCTAATGCATACCGGGCTCAACACCTAGGTGATGGGTTGATAGGTGCAGCAAACCACCATGGCCCACGTTTACCTATGTAACAAACCTGCACATCCTGCACACGTATCCCGGAATTTAAAATTAAATTAAATTTTCAAAAATGGTTCAAAGATGAAAATGCAGCTTCCTCAAGGAAAGCTTTTCTGATTCACATCTGGGTCAGTATCTCTGGGTAACAACGCTCTGCCCTCCTCTGTAGTGCTTGTTGGCTTTTAAATAAATCCGTGTGTTTATCGGAAAAAAATAAAAAGAAAAAAGAAAAAAAAAATTCATGCTCATGGGTTGGAAGAATCAATATGGTTAAAATAGCCACACTGCCCAAAGCAAATTACAGATTCAACACTATTCCCATCAAATAACCAATGTCATTTATCACAGAATTAGAAAAAAAAAAAAACCTATTTTAAAATTCATACAACCCTCCTCCCCACCGCGCAAAAAAAAAAAAAAAAAAACAAATGGTCAAAGCAATCATAAGCAAACAGAACAAAGCTGGAGGCACCACATTACTTTTGCCAGTAAAAAGTAGGCAAAGGACATGAACAGACACTTCTCTAAAAAAAAGAAAGGAAAAAGAAAAAAAGGAAAAAATATACAAGGAGGCAAAATGATGAGAAAATGTTCAACATCACTAACCATCTGAAAAATGCAAATTAAAAACACAATTAGAAGCCCTCTCACAGCAGTCAGAATGGCTACTATTAAAAAGAAAAAACATAGTAATAGATGCTGGTGAGACTGCAGAGAAAAGGGATCACTTATAAACTGTCGATGGGAATGCAAACTAGTTCAGCCACTCTGGGTAGCAGTTTAGAGATTTGTCAAATAACTTAAAACTATCATTCAATTAAGCAATGATATTACTGGTACTGGCTATATACTCAAAAGAAAATAAATATTTCTTTTTATAAGACACATGCACTCATATAGTCATTGCAGCACTATTCACAATAGCAAAGACATGGAATCAAGCTAGTTGCTCATCAACAGTGAATTCAATTAAACCATGTAGTACATATACTCCATGGAACATTACACAGACATAAAAAAGAATAAAATTATTTGAAGCAACATGGATGATACTGGAGATCATCATCCTAAGTAAATTAATGTGGAAACAGAAAACCAAATACTGCATGTTTGCATAAGTGGGAGTTAAATATTAGGTATTTAAAGATATAAAGATAAGGAAAATAGATAATGTGGAGTAATAGAGTAGAAGAAGTAGGATGGAAGCAAGGGCTGAAAAAATTACTAGTGGGTATTGTGCTCACTATCTGAGTGATAGGGTCCCTCATACGCCAAACTTCAGCATGACATAATACACTCCTGCAACAAACCTGCAAAGATATATGTTATTATATCATATATAAATATGATAAATATATAATATATAACTCTAGATATAATATGTGTGATATATCTACTCTCTGTATGCTACATATTATTATATATAGTATTGTTGATATATAATGTTATATTTCATATACTATACATATTTCATATATGACAAATATATACATATATCATATGCATATTTATGTGTGTAATGTATGTGTGTAAAGAGATACCTATCTATTATACCTATATATTGAATGTGTGCAATAATGTGTAATGTGTACATACTTAATATATGTGATATATGTATATATTATATATTTTCCCAAAATATATAATATATGAAATGTAATATATGTACTATATACAAATATATGAACTAAATATACGTATTATATGTACTATATATAAAGTATATGTACTAATATATGTAAAATATATAAAATAAAAAATGTAATATATGTACTATTTATAATTACATTACATAACTATATATAAATGTAATTATAATTATACATTATATATTATATATGCATATAATATATACACAAATAATTATGATATAATTATAATTATATAAAATAATTATAAGTGTATAAATTATATGTGCACATATAATATATACATATAATTCATATAATTATATAAAATATGATTATATACACACATATATTTATAATAGTTACATTTTATATATAATTATGTATATATAACATATACACACATATAATTACAATTAAATTATACAATTATATAATTACTTAGATAATTATGTAAATAATAATCATATAATTATATATAATATATGCACATACATAATGTATATAACTATAGTTGTAGTTATATAATTTTCCAATTATAACTATATAATTATAAGTGTATATATAACATACTATATATTGCACATGTCATGTATAATGTATGAAACTATACTATATATAATTTATTAGACACATCTATTACATGTATACACAGTATACATTATTATATATTTAAGTAATAACACATTACTATGTAAATAAATAATTACATGTGTACATATAATATAGGTACTCTAATATACTTGTAAAATTATTGTATATGTAAAATGAGATATATATTACATTTACATATAATTATTATATTTAATTATTTTACAATTACATATAATAGATTTGTGTATATATTACATGCACACACATAATTTTAACTTTTACATATTTTATGTATATGCTATGTATGAATATACCCTTATGTATATACTATATACATGTTATACACTTATGTATATGTATATTATGTGTACAAATATGTGTGTAATATATGTATTTTTCTTATAGAATATGTATATACACATATATATTATAAATGTATTATGTACTTCTCATAGTTATAATATATAGATACATACATGAATGCTAGCAAAAACTACAAATTAAATCCAAAGAAAATGGAAGAAAATAAGAGGAAGCATAGAAACTACAAAGTTAGATAAATTATTTTAATCATAATAATTACATTAAATAAAATTTAGAAAATTCAGTAGAAACAGAGGGAAAATATCCATAAACTCAAAGTAGATGTCACTAAATTGGTAATTTTAATAAACTGACCATTCAAGGTATTTCCAATATGGCTGTGTGATTTCATGCTTTGTTGTTTCACCTTCTTTTGAAAACTCACCTGGTTAGGTTAACCCCCCTCAGGATAATATGTTATGATTAACTCACAGCCATTTTATTAAATATTTGATCACAGTAGGTCCTTCCCACTATATGCACATATTCTGTGCACACTCAAGAGAAGATTATGCAGGTCAGTTATGACTGGAGGCAGAAATTTGGAGAATACCTTAGAATCTTCCCTGCCAGGGCAATGAAATATAGATTTTACTTAGCATAATTAGTTTTTGTAGCTATTTTGTATCTAATTTCCAGAACATGCATTGATTTTTTAGAAAAAATTTCAAGTATGCTTGATGAACTAAAAGAAATGTACTAGTATTTTAGGTGTATCCCAATTTTGTTAGCCGTTTCAGCCCAAAAGCCCCATTCACTCTCTCTTCTAGTAATACTAGAAGAGAACTCACTCTCTTCATTTCTGACAACAGAGATTATTTTTCTCAGGTGATTTGAAAGTTCTAGATTTAATATTTTCTAATTTTACTTTTGCATCATCTTTCCTTCTTTTAAACTGTTCCAAAATCGACTCCTCAAAATATGTATTCCTGAGAACAACAGATTGATTTTTAGAATTACAAGTAAAGCAATTTTATTTACCAGTAAAAGTACTACTATCTTCTTTATCACCATCCATTACCTCAGCAAATTTGATGATAAATTCATTTTGTAATGCACATTATTTGTTTTTCAGTTTCCATCTGCATATCACTTAACATGATTGGCCTTAATTTTATATTTTCACATTTTGTCTTAGGCCACACATAAAATATACTAACATGAATGTTAGCTCTTGAGCTAAAAAACAAAAATTGCAAAAAATCTCATGATGTTTTAAGAAAGTTTATGAATTTGTGTTGAGCCACATTCAAAGTTGCTCTAGGCTGTCTGTGGTCTGTGGGCCGTGGACTGGACAAGTCTGTGATGGTGGCCTCAGCCCATCTGGAGCCACCACTGTGGGGATGCAAGCTGCAGTGGGGGAAGCATTGCTGGGGCTGCATGCTCCGTGGACCGGCAGAGGCCAGTAACAAGTTATCCCAGGGGATGCCGCACTCTCAGGCACAGTTGCAGCTGTCCAGCCATGGCTCTGGACCTGGGCATCCCTGCATTCTCAGGGACCTGGGATGACCCCTGCCTCCACAGGTTCAGAAGTGCCCACTCCCTGACCTGTCCCTGCTCCCAGCACCCACTCCTGTGTGGAGCAAAGTCAGAGCTCAGGCGATGTCACGATCCAGAGAGGTGTGCATGCACTTGGGGCGGTGCTAACATGCCAGTCACTGGCCCTCCCTCCCCCCCCACCACCACCTTGGCCCTCTCTATCACTTTGGGTAATGATAAGCTCAGGGATGGAGGTTGGGGTGCTGATCAGTATGGGCCTGCAGGTGCCCCTCACCATGGACTGCCTGGGCACACACAACCTGCATGTTGATGACAGTGGAAGGCAACAGGTTCCTAGGCAGGAAGGGTCAGGACCCCGATGAAATCACACCTTTAAGCCAGAGAGGGCTTGAAGCCTGGGGGCTACACTTCCATTGGAAGGCATAATTGGATAATGCTTTTTCCAGGCCTGCCCAAGGCCACCCACGGACCAATTAGCATGCACTTCCTCCATTCTGAGTGCGTGAAAACCGCAGACTGTGTCAGACTCAGACACTGGTCAGGATGACCTACCTACGGAAAGGAGTTACCCACTCTGGATCTTCTGAGAGCTGTTCTGTTACTCAACAAAGCTCTTCTGTGCCTTGCTCTTTCCCCAGTTGTCCACGTAACCTCATTCTTCTTGTGAGCGGGACAAGACCTCAGGATCCATCGAACAGTGTGGGAGCTAAAGGAGCTGTAACAGATTCCTGACCAGCTTGCCGAGTTGAAAGCACTGACACACTCCTGGACTGTGGGTGACACACTCCTGGACTGTAGGAGTGAAGAGCGGTGACCCTTCTGGGGGCCCAAACCTCAGGATTCCCCAAGCCAGAGCTGCTGTTAACACCGTTACAGCTCTGCTTCTGCCCTCTGCTGGCGCCAGGCGGACACCCGTCAAGACAGGAAGCAGCAGCGGGCTGGACCAGTCCCAGGGGCTGTGGGCCAGAGAGGGGTGGTGGGACTAAAAGAGCTGTAACAGGCCGGGCGCGGTGGCTCACGACTGTAATCTCAGCACTTTGGGAGGCTGAGGTGGGCGGATCACGAGGTCAGGAGATCGAGGCCATCCTGGCGAACACGCTGAAACACTGTCTCTACTGAAAATACAAAAAAAATTAGCCGGGTGTGGTGGCGAGCGCCTGGAGTCCCCGTTTCTAGGGAGGCTGAGGCAGGAGAATGGCATTAACCCAGGAGTTGGTGGAGCTTGCAGTGAGCAGAGATCGTGCCACTGCACTCCAGCCTGGGCTACAGAGCAAGACTCCGTCTCAAAAAAAAAAAAAAAAAAAAAAAAGAGCTATAACAAAAAATGAACTGAAACACACCCCCATCCTCCACCTAGCCAGATTGCCATGACAAGAAAGAGAGAATAGCTGTGGCCCTTTTGGGAGTCCAGACCTTGGGTCTCCCTGAGTCAGAGCTGTGACATGCTGGAACTCCGTCTTTGGGGCTTTGTGGTTTCTGCCATCTCTGAATTTTCAGGCACCACCATGTTCCCCTCTTCCAGACACTAGTGCCCGCAGTAGAAACTACGTGCAGTACATCTGGTCCAGTCGCAGTCTCACATGGAGCTGGTGACTCTGATGGCAACTAGAACAGCTGCCCTGCTGCAGCAGTCGGAATACTTTGCTGTGTGCAGTGGCCAGACCCCATCCTCTCTGGCTACACACCCTTCACCGTTCCTCACCTGGCTTGCTCTTGGCAGGCGTGGGATCCAGGCTGGTAGTGAGAGCTGAGCACAGGCTGCCAAACCTACTGGGTGGAAAGAACACAGCAAGTGTGAGCTAAACTCAAGACAAGGTGCATGCCACCAGCCACAGAGGTTTCTAACTGGAGAAACGACAGCCTAAGGATCCTGATACCCTTGTTCTAGATTGACTGAGTCCTCTATTTCAGCAACATCAAGACGCAACCCCTCAGTATTTTCTTTACTTCTTCACAGAAATTATTACTAAGAGCACTGCCCAATAAACTTTATGTGAATAAATCTCTATCTCAGACTTTTCCGGAGGACTTCAATCTGGCACAAACCCTAAACCATCAGCTCCTTTTCTTTATTATTGCACCTGCATTCCACAGATTGGTGTTATTCCTGACAACCAGCATTTCACTCTCTACTTTTCACTGCACCAATTGTCATTGGCAGTCACTAATAAATTGGAAAGGGGTACAAGAAGATTTTGTCTTTGTGACAAGAAATTGCTCACTTTCAACAGACGATCCCCCTTCGAGGAAATAGAAGAGTCACCGTGGAACCACCCTTTTTATTTTATTTTTAACTTAATTATGTAATGGGCATCCAACTGTTAAATCTAGTTGCATGAAGCCAAACTTGTCCAAGAAATGATGTCTGCATCCTGTCTGTGTCTTTAAACCAAATGGGACCTAGAGATTGGTTAATTAAATACAAATTGGAGTGATTTTTTAAAACATCACAAAATATAAAAATATCTATCTCATACTTGTGTCATTTTCAAGCAGAGTGAGAACATACTAAATCATATTTAAGATCAAATAATGTATATTGAATTTTCCCCTTTCCTCCTCTGATTTATATCTTTCATCTGATACCCTCAGAAATCCTGAAATTTAAATCATCTTATCAAAATTGGTTATGAGTTCCACTATTACATATAACTGATTTATAAATATGGAAAATATTTTTAAAAGTCATAAAATTAAAATAATATCAATATATTTAATAAAGACTAGTACAACGGAGATAGTTTACTATACTAAGGATGTTCCTTCTAGAAGTTTCTCTGAAACTGAAGGTCACCACACATATCACAAGTGATAAAGGTTGTACAAAGGAAACTATCAAAATGTTGATAAAATTAAGCACAAAAATTGTACAAATTGTAAGAACATTCTGAGATAATCTTTAAAGAAAAATATGGAATTTGAATTAGTTGAGCATATCAGAAAGGGTTGCCAATCCATAAGGCATAAAATGGAAGGCCCAGTTGCCAATATGAGTTTTGTCTGTGTGTGTGTGTCTGTGTGTGTGTGTGTCCCTACAGGGAGGCACAAAAGACAGAAATAATAAAAATGAGTTAACTAGAATGGTTTGTCGGTTTGCATAGTTAAGAAACAAACATGATTCTGAATTAAAGAAAATTCTTACATGTCATACAAAGGGGTTTAATAGATCACAGAGGGCTCTATAAAATAACAGTATTTTATAAAATCAGTTAAAGCAGGAACACAAGCTCAAAATAGAGCCAATCAAAGATAGCTGGGGTAACTGGACCTTAAGATAAGGAATTGAAGCCTTCATACTGGGGAGTGAGTATCCTGGACATGACACAAAGATGAAAGAAGGTACGGCAAGGTGGCTCATGCCTGTAATCCCAGCACTTTGGGAGGCAAAGTTGGGTATATCACTTAAGGTCAGGGGTTCGAGACCAGCCTGGTCAACACGGTGAAACCCCATCTCTACTAAAAATTCAAAATTAGCTGGGTGTGGAGGCTCATCCTTTTAATCCCAGCTACTTGGACGGTTGAGGCAGGAGAATTGCTTGAACCTGGGAGGCAGAGGTTGCAGTGAACCGAGATCACACCATTCATTGCACTCTAGTCTGGGCAACAAGAGCAAAACTCCATCCCAGAAACAAAATAAAACAAAACAACAACAACAAAAGATGAAAGAGAAAAGTTCAGGAAAAGAGGAGGTGTGAGAACAATAGAAAACTGGCTTTTCTTTCATGACTATTAAATATATGTGGTTGAGAGAAAAATAAAGCACAAGTATTTTGAGGGTAGCTTTGAATACATAACTAGAAAAGCAAAAAGTTAGATCTCTGCTTGTCAAAGTGAGAGTTGTCACCACAAAGGTGATATTTGAAGTCACAAATGTAAATGAGCAATTTGGGAGAAGAACTAGTCAATGACAAGAATGGAGCCTTGAGCTTATTCTGTGGGCAACGCTCTCAGAGAAAAAAGTCACACACTACTGAACAGAAACTTGCTTAGTACTGAGAAAACTGTGCCATAGCAAACTGCCCCAAGAGTCTGCACTAAAGAAAATAAATGGTTTGAACACTTTTACTACTTGCCTGGCATTTGTTATTAATTGCAGTGACTGAGTGAGTGACTATTTGTGCAGCTGCTATAAAGTGAACTAAATTTCAGAAATAAAAAATATATGGCATTCATTGAGTCAAAAGTAAAGTTGATGATTAAATGAAATACATAGAAAGGCATCAGTTTTAAATTGCACTTTAACTTCTTCTGGGGTTGAAAATATTTTTTATACTTGCAGCCAAATCTATTCAACTATATTTATAACACAAGAGAACAGAACTAGACAGACATAATTCAAACTAGCAGAGTCTGGAAACTTTCTATAATATTTGATAAATTCCTAGAACTTGATTAAAGACATCTATGAGAATACAGAAATGGTTAAATTTTCTTTTTGGTTTATTTTAATAAATAATATTGGTGCCTTTTTAAATGAAAAAAAACATCAGTCCAACTATTAAAACTGTAATCATAAATAGTTCAAGTTAGATAATAAATATATAAACAGACTCTTTTTAGATTAAATCATGCACATGACCAAAAAAAATAGACAAATGCGATCAATTTGTTTTTTTTGAAGGAAACATATCAGCAATCTAGCTTAATATTAATGAAAAATTGAATATTATTATATCATTATATAAAGATTTTGAAAAATTCTCGTAAGTGCATGTGGAAATTCACCCTGCCACAATTTCAAATAGGCAAATAGAAAAACAGTGAAGAATCATTTACATAATGGACAAATGTAAATTCATTCTAGTTGTAGAGAGAAGCTCCCTGCTGCCTTGATTATATTATGCTTTCCTGCTGCTACATGAGCTCACAAAAAACTGAAAAAAAAGTTAACATTGTGCCATTAAGAGTTCGAAGCAAAGAAACAGCAGTGCAATGTTCCATTGATTTCTTCACCCTAAAAATTTCAGCTCATGAATTATCCTTGCTACAGATATTTGAAACATAAAATCATCTGCTTGAAAGATAAACTATGTCAAATGGCATATATGAGAATCCAGCTTTAACTGCTAACTTTAAAGAATTTAAGATAAAGGAAATTACATTTTATTGTGGTTGCTCCTGATTGTTTGTTCAATGAGTTGTCACAGAATCCAATTTCCACATTAGCCATTTTCTGTGTAAAGAATTGATTCTCTTGTTTCATTTATAGCGAAGTGATAGTTCTACAGCCTTCTTGACGTATTATGAAAAGTATTTTCTAAATCACCAGTCTCATGGCAGATAAAACTTGTCTGTTTACACAACAGTCTTTTTTCAATTTTAATCAGTCTTAAGTGCATAACTTTGCAATGAATCAATATTGTGAAAGTATATTTCTAGTGATGTTTATTTCATAACACAATTATGTTTCACATAAATAAAACGGAAAATAATTCTACTTAATAAAGGATAAAAAATAAATATAAAATAAATGCAAATGTAACATTCATAACCCAAAGAAACTCAATGTTCTAGAATTACACTGCCAGCTAATATATAAATCAAATAAGAATTTTCATCTCAACATTCTATGAATGGAGGGGGGTATGAGCAAATTTTCTAGTGGTATTCTCCACTGATAAGCTCCCTGGTATCCTGCAGCTTTTTTTGTAAGAAGTTTGACCTTTGTCAAGTTACTTAATCTTTTAATGACTCAAGTTCTTCACTGAGAAACAGAGGAAATAAGTGTTCTTGCCTCATATTATCTAGTAGCAATAAAATAATAATGCAGATAAAATATTATTACAACTACAATTATAGTTGTTTTTATTATTACAAATATACTTTTTAGACAAAAAATTCAAGGCAGATTGATTCTTGCCCAGAATATTTCCAGCTCAATCTGGAATCATCAATGTTGAGACTTATCGTTTGCAACTGCTGATATCGTACCACAAACGTGGAAAAGGCCTTTTGTATTACTTCTCAAATTGTCAATACCAACCCTGATTGCATGTACTAAATAATTATTTAAGATTAGGGCACTGTTGTAGGCAGTCTGGGCTGCTGGAACAGAATATTATACACTGAGTGTCTTATAAACAACAGACAGTTATTTATCACAGAGCTATAGACACTGGAAGTCAGAGATCAGGGTGCCAGCTAGTTGAGTTCTGATTATAACCGACTGGTTATAGCCTGAAACTGCACTTTAAAACTTTATTTTACCCCTTTTCCTCTTTTCTCCTCAGAATCAAGGTAAAGATGTAACCTTGAAGCTTACTGCAGAAATTTCCTTTTTTTCCCCTTAGTCTTAGAATATAGCTTTGAAACGTACTTTCTTTGAAATACCATGTCCCTCCCTTTTGCACGATATACTCCCTACACTGTACACATCTATACTGTATGCTTATATCTAATTATGTGGTTACTTAGAAGTTCCAGATGATAATCTTGGTACAGACCATGCGGGAGACCAAGATGCAGAATTCCAGAGATTACCTCAAGGCCTTTAGTCTACAACCTGGCCATTTTTAGGATGATGCCATCCCCTTCTGACAGCCACCGTAATAAGACACGCAGACCTTGTACTCAGCACCACTCCCGCATCCTCCATTCCAAGTTCCCCTGTTTAACCCGTTTTCTCAGCCTAAAGTTTGAAGCCGTTTCTAAAGGTGCAAGCCAGCCAGTGCCCCACTACTAGCTTTGGAAAATAAAATCACTCTTCTTTGACTGTACTTCACCCTTGTCATTGGCTCTGCAAGCGGTGAGCAGCCAAGCCTGAGCTCCGTTACATGGTGAGGGCCTCTTCTGGGTTGTGGAGAGCAGATTTCTCATTGTGTCCTTACATGGTAAAATGAGGCTGAGAGTGGTCTCTAGTCTCTTCTTATAAGGGCCTTACTAAACTCATTCATGAAGTTTCCACCCTCATGACCTAATTGTCTCCCAAAGGCCTCATGTTTGGCATCAGCACTTTAGAATTTTGACATATGAATTCAGAGCACAAACATTTAGTTTAGAACACAAACATTTTGTCCATTGCAGTCATAAAGGAATAAAATGATAACCAAAAATATCTTGGCAAATGACTTCACCAGGGGCTCTCAGGCCTCCATAGAGCACAGTTCTACATGTACAGTAGTATAAGTAGTGGTAGTAAGTATGAGTAGTGTAAGCAGTGTATCATAGCCCTTTAAAGCCTTTTTTCTCCCACATCTTTTTTTCTCTTCCATGTTACCTGAAGTTTTAGGCTTCTCACGGTCTAGAGGGAAAACAAAAATCCTTTTAGAGGAAAATCAATATAATATTTATTATTTCAATTCCCCCCATCTATCGGTTTATTAAAAAAAAAAAGCACATTTTTATGCCTATGAAAAATTCTATAAGTCACCAAGAAACTGAAATGGTTATTTTGTATGCATTTTAATGTAAAAACTTATTTTCTATCAAATAAATTTAAAGTGTTCTTTGCTTAATTCAAGTTTCATTGTATATACAATTTTGAATATTTGAATTTTTGTATTTATTTACTTTATTAGACATAATTGATTTCCTTCAGACAAATCCCAGTTCATGGAGGGCATCACCGGTCTCCTGATAACTGTTTTTGCCATGTTAAAGCACTTAATCTCTACCAAGGCTCAGTAGCAAAACAGATGTGATTTCTCATAAGGTGAATTATTAGTGTTTGTAGAAACTGTGTTAGCTTCGCTCTAAAATTCCTAAGCTCCAGTCTTTGAATCATTTTTACCATCTTGCTAACTGCTCCGTATGCCATTTCTTTCCACCACAGACAGTTGAAGCAAAATTAGTTCTGTTGGGTCATATGCTCCAGGAAGCATAGGAGCTTTCAGAAATAGTAGATGGACTTTTCGTAGAGACTTATTCTAGGTCTCACTCAAAACAGGCAGTTTTCCAGGATACCCAGTAAATAAGCAAGAATAATACAACCAAACAGAGATATATATGGCATCCTAAATCTAGAAAGGCCCACAGATTGTTACTTTTCTTAATAGTGGGAGGGGCCAGACATAGCAACTTGGTCTTCAGCTTGGAAGGCATATTTCAACATGTTCCATGAGGTAGACCCCTAAAGATTCCACTAAGGTGGCAGGCCCCTGAGTTTCTATGGGATGCATTCCCTAACCTCTGACATGCACATGTCTTCCAAAAGTCTCCGGAGTACCTGGTACATCCTGTTCATTAGATTCAAAATCATTACATCATAAACATATAGAAGAAACATGACATCTTTGTAAACTAAGAGGTGTTTTGGGTCATTATGGACTGGATTATGATAGAAAGTTTAACAGCTGATATAACCCTGTTTTAGAACTCTACAGATGTATTTCTGGCTATGTCTGCAAGCAGACTACTTCTAATATTCTTTACTGAGCTATACAGAGAAAAAGGTTGTTTTCCAGATATATTGCTGCCTATCAGTTGCCAAAGAATGTGATGATTTGCCCTAGCAATGAAACAACATCAGAATTAGCAGCTACAAGTAGAGTCAGGACATGATATTATCATTTTATTTATTTATTTATTTCATTTTATTATACTTTAAGTTCTGGGATGCATGCCCAGAATATGCAGGTTTGTTACACAGGTATACATGTGTCATGGTGGTTTGCTGCACCCATCAAACCGTCATCTATATTAGGTATTTCTCCTAAAGTTATCCCTCTCCTAGCCCGCCACCCCCTGACAGGTCCTGGTGTGTGATGTTTCCCTCCTTGTATTCATGTGTTCTAATTGTTCACCTCCCACTTACGAGAGAGAACGCGTGGTATTTGGTTTTCTGCTCCTGTGTTAGTTTGCTGAGAATGATGGTTTCCAGCTTCATCCATGTCCCTGCAAAGGATGTAAACTCTTCCTTTTATATGGCTGTATAGTATTTCATTGTATATATGAGCCACATTTTCTTTATCCAGTCTACCATTGATGGGTATTTGAGTTGGTTCTAAGTCTTTGCTATTGTGAATAGTGCTGCAATAAACATATGTGTGCATGCCCCATTACTGGGCATATACCTAAGGGATGATGAATCATTATACTATAAAGACACATAAAGACACATGGTATTATTTTTATTAATCCAATTTCATAATTGTCATTTCCATCCATCTGCTGAACAGGAAAAACAGGTGAACTGAATGATCTGTGATAGTAATTACAACTTCAGCATATTTTAAATCCTTAATGGCAGCATTAATCTGTGTAATTTCTCTAGGGATGCAGTGTTGGTTTTGTTTTCATATTTTGTATGTAAAGGAAGGGCTAGTGGTTTCCACTTGACTTTCCCTATAGTAATAGCCTCCTTTCCACGGAGTTAGAAAATCATGTGGGAATTCAAGTCAGTTGCTGATATGTGTAACACAAATATACATTTTAAAACTCAGAAGGTTGCAATAGATTGGGTTTAGGTACCCACTGGGCCCGTGATGGGATGGGCACACTCTGTTGATCATCTGAGCTTTCTAAGACTCTATTCTGACTAGTGCACCACGGTATTATTTCAGTCTACAGAAATTTGTGAGGAGTCAGAGCCAAGATCTAGTGTCCTTGAGAAGTCTGATTAACTTCCATTTGTTAATTAACAGTAAGTCTAGTAAATATTTGCAGATCTTTTGGGGAAAGGTATGAGGAATATTTACAGTATCCATGTTTGGCTATGTAGCTAGGTCTTTCCTCAAGGGGACTCAGACTTCTCTCCATTAAAATGGTTCTGGTACCATAAGTGGATTGAGGGGTGGCTGTAACTCTATTATAATCTAAGGCAGATCCCACTTAACAGACTTGAAGATTCCTACTTATACAAATTTACTAGATTGCCCATTTATTTTAGTTCTGTGGATATGGTGATCAGCTACTCAACACAAAAGATCTTTGAAGCATAGACTAGTCTGCTTGGGCCCTGATCTACAATAAATTTACATTACTGTTTTTTCTTAAGGATTAAGTGCCATTATTTGTAATCTGCCATGACAGTAGTTGTTACTTGTACAATATTTCTAGCCTATAAAAAGTAAATACCAAGAAGCTTGTTAAGATGTCAGAGATTCCACGTAACTCTTTTTCTTCTACACATAGTAAAGGCAAAGTATCCTGGACCTACCTGAGAGGTATTTCAGGAGGTAACTGAACAGGCATGATATGATAAATCCACTCAACTTTCAATCTCTCTGACTTTGGGTACATTCCTCTAAAATATGACAGGGAAGTTCTGGTGTTTTAATTTCACTTAACGTAAGCCATTTTTGAACCCAAGTTTTGGTCAACAACAAAGCGAAATGTTAAATCTATTCCAGTCTCCTTGATTTCACATATTGAACCCAGTTTCTCTGCTTAGTGAGTCCATGTTATTCTATTATTCTGGAATCAAATCAAAATTTTTTTCTACCTTGACTAGACACATTTAGGATTATCTCATGCTTGTTACTTAAGTTTCTATAAATTTAGAATATCAAAATCCTATATAATTTTATGGTATGTGTGTTCCATTTTGTGCAATGTTTTTTGTACCGCAATTTATGTATTACCCTTTGTTTTCTTTTCTTGTTATGAATAATTACAAGGTATTTAACAAGATTTATCTTCTCAACAAAAAGAAAAAAAGACTTATTAACTATAAACTCCTATTAGAAAATATGTAGGAAAATTACATTTTACAATTCTCCTTACCTTTCTCACCTTCTTTTTGTTTGTTTGTTTGTTTGTTTGTTTGTTTGTTTGTTTTTGAGACGGAGTCTCGCTCTGTGGCCCAGGCTGGAGTGCAGTGGCCGGATCTCAGCTCACTGCAAGCTCCGCCTCCCAGATTTACGCCATTCTCCTGCCTCAGCCTCCCGAGTAGCTGGAACTACAGGCGCCCGCCACCTCGCCCGGCTAGTTTTTTGTATTTTTTTTAGTAGAGACGGGGTTTCACCGTGTTAGCCAGGATGGTCTCCATCTGCTGACCTCGTGATCCGCCCACCTCAGCCTCCCAAAGTGCTGGGAGTACAGGCTTGAGCCATCGCGCCCAATCACCTTCTTATTTTCAACTGGTCATCATTAATGTTCAAATAAGAATGGCATTGTCATTATGTCAAATCAAGAGATTCACGGACTGTTGAAAGTTAAGTCTGGTTACAAATATAGGAAGACTAAGAGTCACTGGGAATAGGACATGAGGATGATGGGAAGTTCCTTTCAAGGGCAATTAGCTTTTTCTGGAATCTTTCTGTTTTTATCCATCCTAACTTTTAGGGCCTCAATTCTTCCCAACCAATTTCCTGGGTTTATTATGAAAGGCCTTGGAAGTTTGAAAATTCAGTTTGCATTGTGAGTCAGCCACCTGCAACCTTACAACTTGGGTCTGGTTTTCAAAACTGTCAGCTGGGAAGGAGATGATCATTCATTATCTCAAATGGGAGATGAGGTTGTCTTTAGTGGTAGTAATAAAAACTTCCTTAGAGGAAATTTAGGCTGAAAATGAATGTCCTGAGTTCACTATTTTTTTTTTGGGGGGGGGGCTTTAAGTATTTTTTTTTCCAGTCCACTTAGAAACAATAAAAAAACTTCAAAGTGTAAAAATAATTTTTCTGCTGCATAATTCTGCCTTCTGAGTCTTGCAAAATGTTTTATTTGGACCATGCTAACCTACAATTATATAGGAAAGAGAATTTTGGGAAAAATCGTTTCGGCCTAGCTGAGTTGGCAAAGTAGAATTCCACTACATGATGGACTATCTAGAAATAGTGTCTTCTTGGTAAGACTGCTTTTTTTTTTTTTTTTTTAAATAAGAGAGTGGTAGTCACAGGACTATTTGATTTGTTACTATGGGTAAATGGTTTTGTAAGCTTTTAGTTTCTTCTTAGGTTCGTTTTTGTAGGCTGCCTATTTCTAAAAAGCTTTTAATTTTCATCTCGTTCGTTCAAATTTTATTTATTGACATAGAGCAGTGGTTCTTCATGGGGGCTACTTTACTCCCTCCCAAGAGGAGGACTGGCAATTTCTGGAACATTTTGCTTATCACAACAGTGGTTTGTTAGTGGCACTTAGTGGGTAGAAACAAGAGATGCTGATAACATGCCAGAATGTAGAAGACAGCTTGCCTTACCAACGAAAAGTGTATCTGACCCGAAATGTTAATAGCGCAAAGTTTGTGAAACCTTGGTCCAAAGTGTTTCATAACTTTTAATATAATTTTAAAAATCTACTGCATAGTTCATGTTTCCTCTTTGTATTTTACATAAGTAGCTTCCTCATTTCCCTTAAATTCTGATCTGATACATTTTTATTCTTTTGACAGCTTTTCAAATATGTATACCATTTTTGTTGTTCACAACAGAGTTCATCTGAAACATATCCAGACGTGTTATTGGAATTTTTTTCATCCCTTTGTTTAGTAGATAGTACCTTCATAATATGTCATGTGAATGGGAGAGGAGGTGAAAGATAAATTAATGAGAACCTGAAGGGAAATATCATCAAGAGAGCAGAAATCTTTCAATATATAAGATTCATAGGTAACATCTTGATTTTGCGTAATGATAATATCCTTCTTATTTGGATAATAGCAGTGGACACTTGAAACTAAAAAGGAGAAATGTGAATTTCTTCTTATAAAATCAATTTTTTCTTACTTTTTTAGGAAGAATTCACAATCGTTTATTTTTCTGTCTGTAATGAGAAGTCTTGTTAAATACTCTGTACCCATTAGTAACAAAAAAAAGAAAATGACCTCAAGTTCAAAATGGGATTTGAAACAGAAACTTCTGACTACCAGCTCTATAAAATTCAAAGGATAGATATATTAATCTGAAGGATTCTAGGATTTTCTTATATATTTGAAAATTTTACATGTATATAAATTTTATGAATTTTAAAGTGTATGATATAAATTTAAAATAATATGTAATTTATATTTTTATAACCACTAAATTTATACATATTACATATAAATTTTACTAAAATAAAATTATTATTGTATATAAATTTAATTTTTCTTCTTTGTTATATAAAAAACTTTTAATAATAATCAAAATTATTTCTGACACTATTGCATTTTTATTTTAATGAATTGAAAAAAGATTTAGATGTTATTTTATTTAACAATAGAGCTTGAACTTTGATGTACATTATGCTTGTTTGGGTAAGGCTGATAAAAATGCAAATTTCTGATTCCTCATTTAAAGATTGTGACTAAATTTCAAAATGGAGCTGCTCTCTCTTCTATCTATGTATACACACCATAGAAATTTCAGAAGCCTTGAAATGTAAGAAAAATTATATTTTAACCTAAATACCAAAAGAGAGAAAATTAGCATATATAAATATTCTATGATAGGTTTGTACTCAATACATGACAAGGAAATTCAGCCATAAGAAAAAACATCTATCAAGTATCTAAAATTTGAAAAAGGCTTTTTTTAACACAATATCGGCGTAAAAAACAACAACTAAATTACAACATGCATTTGTTGGCTTTTGCTAAATTATGTTTTAGTTACAGACAACAAAGTTTCAGTGGGACACATCTACAAAAAGTTCTATTTCCTACTATTGAGACAAGTTCATAGTGGGTTGACCGTGGGTTTCTTTACCATATTAATTTAAGGACTTAAGCCGTAAGAGTAGTCCCAATCAAAGGAACTTCTGCCTGCATGGAAGAGGGAAAACCATGAAAAGACCTTTAAAGATTTCCCTTGGAAGTGCCCATCCCACTTCTGTTTATATTTTTTTGGTCAAACTGAATGTGTGCCCGACGGCAAAGCCTGGAGTTCACAGAATATGAATGTACCTCCCTTACAGGGAGAGGCAATACATATTTTGAAACATTAGTACAATCTTAAAATCTACAACATTGCCTTGCGGAAATTTTAAACATGACGTTGGAGAAAAATACTGTCTAAAATGTATTTTTAAATATGTTAGCAAAGACACAACTAAAATTGTAGATAGATGTGTTAGTTAATTTTAACAAACATCCTAGAGTACATTCATTTTAAGTACCATATTCACATATTCATGAAGTAATGTTGAATGTTTTGGCAGGGAGGGAAGAAGGGAGCCAGTTAGTATTATCAACTTTATTAATATTGGATCCGTATACTAAAAGTTCTAGGTTTCCTGGATTAATGTTAGAATTTTATTAATAAGAATAAAGTTACCCTAGAAAGAAGCTCTATTTATTTAAATAAGTGATGGTCAAGATATGTTGATTTTTTGGTAATCTTATAGGTATAATTTTGAATATATAGATGGATGCATTGCAAGACATACTTCTAAGTGATATTATTGACCTAGGGTTTAGATTCAGAAGATTTTTGTCACTTGAGTCTCTCCAGAAAGTTAGCAATAAAATTTAATTTACGCCTTAAAATAATATTATTTCTGTCAGAAACTAAATTCTACATGATTGTGTGAAGGCGATTAAAAGATAAAAAGCTAGAAATGTGTTGAAGCTTAAAGAACAGATAGTATGAGATTTTGTATCTCTTTATTGATAAATACATGTATATGTGGTGGAATTTTTTTTTTCATTACTTGCTTTAATTTTTAACATCCACCCAGTAATGGGTTTATGAAAGAGGAAACCTGTAACTATTATCTACCACAAAATACCTTGTGATTTGTCCTGGCTCAGGTCAGTGTGCAGCAGAAAGAAAGGTCGGATCTGGGAAAATCATGCTAAAAGACGATTATAATATATGATAAAATGTCATAAATGTACTTTTAAAAAGAAGATACATTTATTTAAATGCATCTACTATAAAACCAGTGGAAATAACTGATTAGTACAAACTGGATAAATTTTAAATAATTCACAGAGGACATGACTTTTAAATGGGGCCTTGAAAATTGTTTCATAGCTAGATTGTGGGCAGAGTAAACAGGCAAGAGTGACAAAGCAGAAAATAAAAAATTATGAAAGCATCAAAGTATGCTCTCTGTTACTGATTTCACCAAGCCAAGGTTCCTGTTCTTTTTCAGTCAGGACTTAAAATCAGTTAAAAGTACACATATGCAAAAATAAAACTATTCGGGTTGTGATAGCATAGACAGACATTTATATTCTCATTTATATACATAATTTAAAATTTAAAAATTATGATGAAACTCACTTTTTATATGTTATAAATTAATATTTATTAATATAATTAATATTTATGAATATATAATTATATATTGATATATCAATTGTTTTTCTTTTCAATTAGTGGGAATTGTTAAATCACTAATGTATAAATAGAATTGAGATGAAAATCTTTCAAGGGCCTGTAGAACACTAAATATTTCATATATTTCCTCCAAAACTTTATACCTTCAAATAGTTTTACCATTCTTATGATATATATCATAAATGACTACAGGCTTAAATATTTAATTTAATCAAGAAAGACTAATTCCTGAATAAAAAGTCTTTCTCATTTGCACTTGCATTTTTTCTTCTATTTTTAAATTTTAGCCAATCAACTATAAACACAAAACATGGCATAACGAATGTAGTCTCTATCTTGGAAGCCATTTTCAATCTCTTTAAGCTTGGCATTGAGGCTACTTTTCATTATTACCTATCTCCAGCTCTGGGATTACTTCCCATTGTGTTATTTCACTGTATGTCCCTTGGCTCATCTGATATGGGTTTTCAAATTCTTCCTTCTATTTTTCTAATTAGGTTTATGTCATTTGGAACTATTTACTATATGTCATCTCTCTCTCAGGAAATCTTAGATAAAAAATTATTATATTTCATGGTAGTTCTTTAATTGTCTGGAAAGCAGCTCTGAACTTAGACATTTTTGTTTTATCTAGAGATGTTAGTGGGATATGGAGTTAGATGTGTGAGTTTTTTCACAACTGTTATGAGTATAATAATTAAATGCCCTTACTAGAATGAGATTTTGTGTGGCAATTCAAGGTCACTATATTATGATATTCCTACAATGCTGTAAGATACACCTGAGAGACTGAGTAACTTATGAAGGAAAGAGGTTTAATTGTCTCACAGTTCCACAGGCTGTACAGGAAGCATGGCTGGGGAGGCCTCAGGAAACTTACAATCATGACAGAAGGTGAATGGGAAGCAGGCGCTGTCTTTACTTGGCCAGAGCAGGGGAAAGGGAGTAAAAGGGGAAATGCTACATACTTTGAGACAACCAGATCTTGTGAGAACTCACCAGCTATCACAGAAAGAACAAGGGAGAAATCTCCCTCCATGATCCATCACCTTTCACCCAAACAATGGAGATTACAATTCAACCTGAAATTTGGATTGGAATACAGACCCAAACCATATCAGTCACCATCCAGAAATTGGACAACCTTCTGTGAACAGCATCCAAGACATAAAAATCATAATTAATTAAACACCATATGTAGAGGACCCATGAAGAAAGAAAATCTACACTTTCAATTTTCTTCAAGCTGCTATAACCTATAATGATCACAAAATAATCTGCCACGCATCCATGTGCAACTTTTATTCCTCCAACAGTTTTTAAATTTTTTACTGAGGATACCTTTTTGTTTTAAATACATGTATTACGTATCATTCTGCTTACATGCTGCAATAAATTCCCATTAAAATTAGAATCCCATTAGAATCCCTATACAAAATGATTTTTAACATTGCTTACAAGACAGAATTCAATCTGGTTTACTTCTGTGTCTTCACTTTCATTTTGCCTTTTGCTATGGCTATTTTTTTGTTTTGTTTTGTTTTGTTTGTTTGACAGAGTTTCACACCTGCTGCCCAGGCTGGAGTGCGATGGCACGATCTCGGCTCACTGCAACCTCTGCCTCCCGGGTTCAAGAGATTCTCCTGCCTCAGCCTCCTGAGTAGCCAGGATCACAGGCATGTGCCACCATGCCTGGCTAATTTTTGTATTATTTTTAGTAAAGATGGGGTTTCTCCATGTTGGTCAGGCTGGTCCATGGTTTTATTATTCTACTTTAAACCTGTGTTTTCCCCTGCGACCATGTGTCCCTGAGGCTGACTCATTTTTTTCACATATCTGTTCAATTACACCTTTTCAATTTTTTTTTTTTTTTTTTTTTTTTTTTTTGAGACAGAGTCTCGCTCTGTCGCCCAGGCTGGAGTGCACTGGCGCGATCTCGGCTCACTGCAAGCTCCGCCTCCCGGGTTCACACCATTCTCCTGCCTCAGCGTCCCGAGTAGCTGGGACTACAGGCGTCCGCCACGACGTCTGGCTAGTTTTTTTTTTTTTTTTTTTTTTTTTTTTTTTTTTGTATTTTTTAGTAGAGACGGGGTTTCACCGTGTTAGCCAGGATAGTCTCGATCTCCTGACCTCGTGATCCTCCCGTCTCGGCCTCCCAAAGTGCTGGGATTACAGGCTTGAGCCACCGGGCCCAGCCTCAAAGATCATTTTTAACCGTAGAATTCTCTGGAATATTTTTCAGTTTACTTTTTCTTAGCATTTATGCCAATCAAATATTATTCTGTTCATTTTATTTTAAATGTGTTTATCGTAGCTTATATCTATAAGCCATAGTCTTCTGAATTCCAGATATTTGAGGATTGGCATCTTACATGGTTTGTATTTGATATAAAATATGCACTTGCTTTTTGAAATCATATGGCAGAAATTAATGTATAATTAAAACAATGATTTTCTACTTCACTATTTCTCACAAATTGCATAATTTCCTAGCAGCAAATGCTTTTGATAGTTCTAATTTTGATTTTTCTTGTGGGTACTCAGTTTTTGTTCTGCATATTGAAAAGTGAAAACAAGAACCAAAGTGAATCAGGTGATTTTCAGTAACTTAATGGAGAGGTTAACTACATTTTTAAAATATGAAAGGAAACAAAAATATTATATTAGGCACTATATTATGTATCTTTTTCTTACCAACTCAACATAAAATTTATTTATAATGCTTTTTTTCCAAACTAATAAAAGAAAATTTAATTTCATATAGCAAATATTTAAGTGGGAGGTAAAATATTAGCAGGCATTATGTCTACTATGCAGGTAAATTATGTTATGTTTCAAGAGAAGTAGCTCTTAGGTGGAGACAAATTGAATTTAAAGAGATGAACCCAATTAAGAAAGGATTCTTGTAACAGGTTGAAATGCCCAAACCTAAAATGATGCATTAAAGAGCATAGTTTTGCAACCATAACAAAATTATCTGTTTTTAAAGTGTTAGCTTTTCTGAAATTTTACTCTAGTCGTTAATTATTTTCTGATAAAGACTAAATAAATGAAGAAATGATGCTATGTATATATATTTAAAATGTAAAACAAAGAGTATCTTACTATAAATATGGCTTATTGATGGCAAATAGTTTGTGCTAGGGTATTAATAAAATATATTTTAAGAGTATGTATATTTATGGTAATTACTGTATTTGTCTATTATTTATTTTATTTTCAAAGACCATTTGAAATCTATTTTTGTCACAAATTTCTGAATAAATTATAAAATTTTATGGCTGGAATTAAGATATTCCAATCAATAGCAGTTACAATCCAATAACTTCAATTGACATTAAAAAGTGCCTAAATAATTTAAAGTTCAGAAATCCAATTTTAATCCTTATTTTTAAATTCAGTTCAGTTATTTTTCAAGCTTTTACTTACAATTAGTGTTAACCATCATAAGCAGTGACACAACAGAGACTTTTTAGCTAAATTTATTTTCGTAAAGATTATTGGTCATTTTCAATAACAACAGTCATATTTTAAATTAGAGTAAAACACACTGAACTCTTAAATTTTGTCAAGTTTAAGAATATTTAAATAATATGGATTTTCACATCATCTGAATTCAGATTTGCAATGGAAAAACATACAATATAGGCTTTTCAATACACAAGTTGTGAATGCTAATCGTAATTGTCAAAGAGGATGCCTTAGACCCTAAAGGTTATATTTGAATTAAAGTTCCACTACTCATTTTTAAATTCATTTGTTTATTTACTTATTTCTTCATTCCACAAATAATTATTAACTATACTTTATTATCTGGTCAATGATTTACTAAATGCCTACAATTTTTGAGTCACCATTACACATAATGGAGTCAAGATGGTTAAAAATTCAGACAGGGCTGGTCGCATTGGCTCAAGCTTATAATCCCAGCACTTTGGGAGGCCAAGACAGTTGGATCACCTGAGGTTAGGAGTTCAAGGCCGCCGGGCCAACATGGCGAAACCCCTTCTCTACTAAAAATGCAAAAATATCCAGGCACTGTGGTGGGTGCCTGTAATCCCTGCTGCTCAGGAGGCTGAGGCAGAAGAATCTCTTCAGCCCAGGAAGTGGAGGTTGCAGTGAGCTGAGATTGTGCCACTGCACTGCAGCCTGAGTGACAGTGTAAGACTCTGTCTCAAAAAAAAAAAAAAAAAAAAAAAAAAAAAAAAAAAAAAAAAAAAGAAGTCAGACAGGATTCCTGCTTTTATTGAGCTCACACATCTACAGCTAATAGTATAAAGATGAGCTAGGTAGCAACAAACTCAACAAATTCATTTGGGCTAATTCTAATATATTTTTAAAATTTTTGATGTCTTAATTCTTTTTAAGTTTTAAGATTTGCTCTATAAAAATGAAAATTAATGAAAATTAAAACTATGAAAGAGCAATGGGATAGCAACAAAATGTTCATATTAAGATTTTTTTCAATGTAAGAAGTCACAGCTGGGTTTACTGGTCAAAATTTTGTTTATATGTGGTTTAGTTATATTTGTGGAAGGGGAAGCTAAGAGTTTATGTAATATCTGTGTGCAAAGGAAAGAGAGGAAGAAAGAGAGATCTAGAAGAGCTTGGATATAAAAGCTCCCATCAGTAGTACTGGAATGATATCTATCCTCAAGTTAAGTTGGTACATGTTTGGACCTGGCCAGGTCACTTCAATAGACTTGATCACATAAAATTAATAAGTAATGGATAAGGGAAATGCAAGTGTTCAACAAAAGTAGAGTATTTTCAGTCTTGACTTATTCCTAGTATTTCTCAAAATAAATGAAATAGATGTAAAATAACTGGAGGCAAACTACAAACAATGTGAAAAAATAATTTTTAAAAACACAACTCTTTTAAAGAAAATAATTCTACTAAATCCAGGAAGTAGTGTAGAAACCCTTTTGTTTAAGTAGGTATCACTTGTCAATTTTTCATTTTGTTGCAATTGCTGTTGAAAACTTAGTCATAAATTGTTTCCCAAGGCTGACGTCCAGAATGGTGTTTCCTAGGTCTTCTTCTAGGATTCTTACAGTTTGAAGTCTTTTTTATCTATTTATTTATTTATTTATTTATTTATTTTTTTATTTTTTTATTTTTTTATTTTTTTATTTTTATTTTTTTGACACGGAGTCTCGCTCTGTGTCCCAGGCTGCAGTGCAGTGGCGCGATCTCCACTCATTGCAAGCGCCGCCTCCCAGGTTCACACCACCATTCTCCTGCCTCAGCCTCCAGTGTAGCTGGCACTACAGGCGCCTGCCACTGCGCCCGGCTAATTTTTGTATTTTTAATAGAGACGGTTTCACCAGGTTAGCCAGGATAGTCTCGATCTCCTGACCTCGTGATCCACCCGTCTTGGCCTCCCAAAGTGCTGGGATTACAGGTGTGAGCCACTGCGCCCGGCCAGTTTGAAGTCTTACATTTAAATGTTTAGACATCTGGAGTTAACTTTTGTATATGGTAAAAGGTTGGAACCCAGTTTCATTCTTTGGCATGTAGTCAGCCAGTAATCACAGCAACATTTATTGAATAGACAGTCCTTTCTTCAGTGCTTATTTTTGTCAACTTTATAGAAGATCAGATGGCTGAAGGTTTGTGGTTTTGTTTCTGGGTTCTCTATTCTGTTTCATTGGAGTATATGTATTTTTGTACCACTACCATGGTGTTTTGGTTACTGTAGCTTTATAGTATAGTTTGAAGTCACTTAATTTGATGCCTCTGGCTTTGTTATTTTTGCTTAGAATTGTTTTGACTATTTGGGCTCTTTTGCTTTCATATGAATTTTTGAGTATTTTTTCTAATTCTGTGAAGAATGACTTTGGTAATTTGATAGCAGTAACATTGAATTTGTAGATTGCTTTCGGAAGTGTGAACATTTTAATGATATTGATTCTTCTGATGCATGAGCATGGTTATTTTGCTATTCATTTTTGTCATGTTATTCTTTCCACAAGTTATACTTTCCTTGTAGAGATTTTTCACCTCCTTGTATAGCTGTATTTCTAGTTATTTTATTATTTTTGTGACTATTGAAAATAGAATTGTGTTCTTGATTTGACTCTCAGTTTGAACATTATCAGTGTATAGAAATGCTACTGATTTTTTAAAATTTATTTTGTATGCTGAAACTTAACTGAAGTTGTTTTATGGGTATGGAAGCCTTTTCATGGAGTTTTTAGGGTTTCCTAGGTAAAGAATAATATTATCAGTAATAAGAAATAATTTGACTTTCTCTTTTCCTATTTGAATGCCTTTTATTTTTTTCCAGGCTGATTACTGTGGCTAGGACTCCCACTACTATGTTGAGTAAGAGGGGTGAGAGTGGGCCTCCCTGGTTGGTTCCATTTCTCAAGGGAAATGATTCCAGCTTATGCCCATTCACTATTATGTTGGCTTTGGGTTTGTTATAGATGGCTCTTACTATTTTGAGGTATATTCCTTCTAGGTGTGCTGTATTTTATATAATGCTTTTATTGCATTTGTTGAGATTGTCATGTAGTTTTTCTTTTCAATTCTGCTTATGTGGTGAACCACATTTATTAATTTGCATATGATGAAGCAACTTGAATCCTAGGAATGAAAGCTACTTGACTGTGGTGAATTAACTTTTAGATGTGCTGCTAGATTCAGTTTGCTAGTGTTTTCTTTTATTTATTTATTTATTTATTTATTTATTTATTTATTTATTTAGTTTTGCATCTGTCTTCATCAGGAATATTGGTCTGTAATTATTATTTTTTCTTTTTGATTTTTTTTCAGATTTTGGTGTCAGGATGGTATACTAGCATTGTAGAATGAGTTAAGAAGCAGTGTCTCCTTCTCAATGTTTTAGAACAGTTTCAGCAGAGTTGGTACCAGCTCTTACTTGCACATCTGGTAGAATTTGGCTATGAATTCATCTGGTCCAATTCCTTGTTATTTTTTTTCCTTTGGGATTGGTAGCTTGGTAGGTGTTCTTCTATTACTGAATCAATAGCAGAACTCATTATTGGCCTGTTCCTTGTTTCAATTTCCTGATTCAATCTCGAGAAGATGTGTGTTTTCAGGAATTTATCTACTTCCTCCAGATTTACTAGTTTCTGTACATAAAGGTGTTCATAATAGTGTCTGAGGATCTTTTGTATTTCTATGGAATTGGTTATAATGTGACCTTTGTCATTTCTGATTTTGGTTATTTAGATCTTTTCTCTCTTTCTTTCTTTATCTAGCTAGTGATCTATTAATCTTGTTTATCTTTTCAATGAAACAACTGTTTTTGTTTTAGAATAGATTTTGGGTCTCAGTTTCTTGCAGTTCTTCTCCCATTTTGTTATTTATTTTGTTCTGCTAGCTTTGGGGTTTGTTTGTTCCTGTTTTTCTGGTTCCTCTAGATAATGATGTTAGATAGTTAATCTGATATATTTATAACTTGTTCAGGTAGCTATTTAGTGATATAAACTTTCCACTTAACATTACATTTACTATATGCAGTCCAGAGATTTTGGTGTATTGTGTCTCTGTTTTCATTTATTTTAAATATTTTAAAATATATGCCTTAATTTTGTTGTTTACTCAAATGTCATTCAGGAGCAAGTTGTTTAATTTCCATGTGATTTTGTGGTTTTGAGAAAATTTCCAGGTATTGATGTCTATTTTTATTCCACTGTGGTCTGAGAGTATGGTTGGTATAACTTCCGTTTTTCTGAATGTATTGAGACTTGCTTTATGTCTGAGCATGTGGTCGATCTTGAAATATGTTCTGTGTACAAATGAGAAGTATGTATATTCTGTGATTGATGAGTGGAATGTTCTGTAGATGTCTATTAGGTCTAATAGGTCAAGTGTCAAATTTAAATCTAGAATTTCTTTGTCAGTTTTCCACCTTGATGATCTAATATTGCAAGTGGGGTGTTGCTATCCCCTACTGTTAATGTGTGGCTGTATAAGCCTTTTTGTATGTCTAGGGGTAGTTGTTTCATGAATATGGGTGCTTCTATGTTGGGCACATATATATTTAGGATAGTTAAGATTTCTTGTTGAATTGAATTATCAGTATGTGATGCCTTTCTTTGTTCTTTTTTACTGTTGTTGGCTTAAAGTTGGTTTTATCTGATATGAGAATAGCTACCCATACTCATTTTTCTTTTTCATTTGTGTGCTAGATCTTTGTCCAACCCTTTACTTTCAGCTTATGAATGTTATTTAGTGTGAGATGGTCTCTTGAAGACAGCCAATGGAAGGGTCTTGTTTTTTTAATCCAATTTGGAAGTCTGTGCTTTTAAAAGTGGAGCATTTTGGCTGTGTACATTTAAGTTTAATATTGATATATGAGGCTTTGATCCTATCATGAAGTTGTTAGCTAGTTGTCTTGTAGTTTCTATTCTGTGGTTGCATTATAGGGTCTGTGAGCTATGTATTTATGTTTGTTTTTGTGGATAGCATTTTTTCTTCTTTAATTTTCATGTTTAGAACTCTCTTAAGAATCTCTTGTAAGACTTGTCTACTGGTAATGAATTTCCTTAGTGCTTGATTGTCTGGAAGAGTTTTTGTTTCCCCTTTGCTTAAGAAGCTTAGTTTGGAGTAATATGAAATTCTTAGTTGGAATGTCTTTTCCTTATGGATACTAAAAATAGGTCCCTAATCTCTACCGGTTTTAAGTTTTCTGCTGAGAAGTCCACATTAGCCTGATAGGATTCCCTATGTACATGATCTGGCCATTTTCTCTAGCTGTCTGTAAAATTTTTTATTTGGTGTTAACCTTGGACAGTTTGGTGACTATATGCCTTTGTGATGATAGTTTTGCAAAGCATCATGTATATGTACTCTGGATTTATTGTAACTGATGTCTACCTCTCTACCAAGATAAGGGGGATTTTCTTGAATTATTTATTCAAGGATGTTTCCATGTTAATTACTTTTTCTCTTTTTCTTTCAAGAATGCCAATAATTCAAAGGTTTGTTTACAGAATCCCACACTTCTTGAATAATTTGTACATTTTTCTTATTTTTTTTTTTTTGTTTTTGTTTTTTTAATCTTTGGCTGACTGGGTTTGTTTGAAAGACAGACCTTCAGGATTTGAAATTCTTTCTTCATTATGGTCTAGTCTATTGATAAAGCTTTCAATAGTATTTTGAAATTCCTTAAGTGAGTTTTTCAATTCCAGAAGCTCTAATATTTTTAAAGATGTTTATCTCTTCTTTTCATTTCCTGAATTGATTTAGAAGTTTGTGTTGATTTTCAACCTTATCTTGGATCTCATTGAGTTTTCTTGCAATCCATGCTTTGAATTATTTACCTGTCATTTCTGAGTTTTCATTTTGGTTATGGACCATTGCTGGAGAGCTAGTGTAATCCTTTGGTAATATCACTACCTTCAAATGCTTTATGGTGCTGGAATATGTGCATTGGTTCCATTTCATATAGAGATAATGGCATTCCTAATGTTTGTAATTATTTTCCTATTGGTAGGATTTTTTCCTTTTTATTTCTTTCCTTGTAATATGATTATTATTTTTTTCTTGTTTCCTTTCCCTCTCCCCCTAGGGGTTGGGACTATAGGGAATGTTGAGTAGGGGCTTTTGATTTTGCTTCTATTGTCCTATGCACTTTCAGCAAATTTTATATTGGGCTGTGCAGTTGGATCTATAAGCCAGTAGATGACTTTCATGAGTAAGAGCCAGCTGAAACTAACATGGTAGGAGAAGCTTGTTTATTGGGAGAAGATCTCTGTTACCTCGGGCAGTAGACTGATCCATGGAGTGGTCTGAGCTCCCTGCTCAGCCTAGCATGGGTGGGGGACAAAATGAGAGGGACCAGCTTGGACAAGCCCACCTACAGGTCTCCTGAGGGCAGGTACAGGCACTGGTGCTGAGGGACAATCCAATGGTGGTCACTGAGGCACCAAAATTGTATGTAGGCATGGAGCTGGGAAACTTCCAGGGCCTCAGGTTCTCTGTCTGGGCAGAGTGAGGTGGCCCAGGCTTCAAATCCAGGACAGTAGGTATTTCAGGTACATGGAAATCTGCCTGGGTATGGAGTGCAGAGAGCCCTGCTGTACCGCTGTCTCTGCACAGGAACGGTGGGACAGCTCAGGATGCTGATTCAGGCAAGTGGGTGCTCAGAATACCTAAATATCTGCCTGAGTGTGAAGCAAAGAGGGCACTGTTTCACCATAATCTCTTCACAGGAAAGGTTGTACAGCTTAGGTGCTGATCCAGGTGCATGGGTGCTCTGGCTGCTATGTTTAGTTAAAAATATGTTTTTCTTAATTTAATGTTTTAGCTTTCTGGGATAAAATTATAACAATAAAGTAAAATTAACAAATGTTTTCTCACTAAGACCTCAGTGCTTTCGATGCCCATCTGTCTTAGATATTTTTCTTAAGTCTCAAAAACCTATGTTGTTTTTCATTATATGTAAAATGGTTATTTCATTGTGAGATAATAAAACATAAAAACATGGAAAACGGTACATGTGTTAATAATTAACTATAATTTTAAATGGGGAATATAGTTTTTTCTTTGATTTAGACATAAATCAAACATTATTGTTATTTATTATTTTATTGGTATCAATAATTTTATAAAAGAAGATTTTGTAAAGTCACACTTGAGTACTTACCACAATTTCATGATTATGGAATGGTAAAAGATCTATAATTCTTTTCATTTGTGCTATTTTTTCTAAACTACATCACTGTACTCAAAATAACACTGTATTTATCCTTTTTATGTTTCTTATTTATTTGTCATCATTAGATTATACTTTTAATCAATTGATACACTAGATATTAAATTCTCTGAATCTCGGAATCACTCTTAATGTGGTTAAGTCAAGTGCACAAAAAGAATATGGATTGGTAAGTTTCATTAGCCTTTCTCTGTATGATTTATAGTCTTGTCTCTTGAATAATGCAGTTTGAGACAATATGTAAGGTCCTTCACAGTGAAGGTGCCTTTCCTCTCTTGCTACATACAAAGCATCACTTATTCCATTTATGAATATTAAAACACTGGCTTAAATTATAACAGCATCTTTCAGGGGTTATCGTTAGTACTGCAAGTACAAATTGAATATCTTTCATGGTAGATGATCACAATAAATGAGACAGTAAGTTAAAAATTCAAGTGAAAAGTCTCAGTCTTTTCCCATCGGTGACTTTTGACCCTAAATCAATTATTTTACTCTAAAGGGTGAAAGCCAATACACAGATTGATGTTAAAAATTTATATTTAAGGTCATATTTTAAAATTGTATAAGGATTGTGGAGAAAATGTAACAAAAATATTTTCTAATTCTCATAAAATGTAGTTTCTGAATATATAATCTAAACTTCTTAATGTCTTACCAGCAACATGGATGGAACTGGAGGCCATTATCTTAAGTGAAACAACTCAGAAACAGAAAGTCAAATACGGGCATGTTCTCACTTATAAGTGGAAACTAAATAATGTGTACACATTGGCATAGAGTGTGGAATAATAGACACAGGAGGCTAAGAAGGGTGGGAAAGTGGGAGGGGGCAGAGGGATAAACAATTACTTCATAGATACATTGTACATTATTCAGTGATGGCTACACTAAAGGCTCACATTTCACCACTACCCAACATACCCATGTGACAAAATTGTACTTGTACTCCTTAAATGTATACAAAGTGTTTTGCCTCTACTTCCTATTAACTGTATAATCCTGAACATAACTTTCATTTCTGTGAGCTTCAGTTTCCTTATTTTAAAAAGTTTATAAGTAAATAATTATACTTTTGGTTCCTTTGAGATTGGATGAGACCATAAGAAAAAAAAGAAATGTGGAGACAAATATATGTTGATATTGGAATTTTAGAAGGATAGGGTAGTTACCAGTAACACCCTGGAAGTTTTGGATAATGGGGAAGAATTTATTCGATGAAACCTGCAAACCTGGAGAAATTCAGATCCTTTAATTGAGAAGTATTAGCCAAAACATGCCCAATGACTAAATAGAAAACATATTTGCAACCAAGTTCACCATGTGTTATTTTGATTTCCATATTAAAGTTTGTTTATTTGTTTTCAATTACAATACAGTACTCACTGTATAAGAAATAGGAATCTCACATGGAACAAAAACTCTCTGAGGAGCCCCTATATTAATGATTGATTATCTCAAAACCTGAAACAGAAATGTTTAAAACTACTGTTGTCTCCTCAGTAGGTTATTTTCTGATAATGAACTAGACTTTCTTAAACTCTGTATTTTTCTTTGAAAATAGCTTTCAAATTGCATAATTACTTTAGGTTCTAGATCATCTGGCTGCTTGTTAGTATTTAAATGTGTTTGTAGACATATTATTTTGTTTACTTGGTAATTATTGTTGACATACTTGTCTGCCTTTTGGCCAGCATTTGCATAGTAACATTCTCTAGGAGACTACAAATAATACCTTTTCTATTGCATAAGATCACCTTTAAATAAATAATTAACAACATGCCAAATCTGTCGTTTTTATATCTAGTGGTTAGGGACAAGAATAATTACTTTTTTTTCTGATATTGGTGATGGTGAGCTATGTTCTCTTGCGAATATTGCATTTTTTAGAAAGAAATGAGTGTCAATTAATAGCAGTTGCCTGAGATATATTTGCCACATGTGTGAGTATTTCAGAATCAAGGGTAAAGATACATGTAGTAAAGTGACTGAAAATAATTAAATATACTTGTATAACATGATTGTGTTTGCATGTTGTATGTCCCATGTATACCCAAATCATGAGGTAGGACAATCCCAGCACCCAGTAAGATACTTTCTTGCCACCTAGAGCTAACTACTATCCTGGATTATCTCATCATCTATCAGTCTTGACTATTCTCAAATTTCCTATACCTGGAATGATATAGAACAAACTTTTTTTTCTGTCTTGGGCTTATCTCATTCAGTAATTATGTCTGTGAGGTTCATTTATGTAAATATCCAGGAGTTTATTCTTTTGTATTGTTCTGTAGTATTCCCTCATAATATTTATTCCAATTTATTCATCCTCTATTTGCTAGACAATTGGTTTTTTCAAGATTTTAACTATTATAAATAAATCTGTTGTGAATATTCTTGGTTTTGTGTGGACTCATTTCTCTTACATATACAGGAGAAACGGCCAGTTGTCCAAAAGGGTTTTATACGTCTACTAGCAGTGTATGAGGGCTTGAGTTGCTCCTATATTACCCACATTTGGCATTTGCAGTCTTAATTATAGTTACTCTGGTGGCTGTATAATAATACATTTTTTTGTATTTTTAATGTATAATTTCCCCACAAATAGTGAAGTTAGCTTCCTTTTATTATACTTATTAAATAATAAAATAGCCCTTCTCCTGAGAGCTCTTTGCAAAAGCTCTTTCCCACTGTTATTATTATTATTTTTCTTTTTTATTTGTAGATGTCCTTTTTATGTTTGGATATGAGTCCTTCAAAAATGTATATACAGCAAATAATTTTTCTATTTCTTGGTGTTTTCACTTTCTATATGATGTCTCTGGAAGGACAGGAAATCCTAGTTAGAATAAAAGCCAATTTGTTATTTTTCTTTTTTGGAATGCTTTAGTGTTTTTGACTCCTGTATTAAAGATCTTTGCCTATTGTAACATCATGTAGATAACTTTCTGTGTTTTCCTCAAGACTTTAGATTGTTTTTTCTTTTCACAGTTGTGTCAATTTCATTGAATGTTGTAAAATAGGTGTCAGGTTTCCTTTTTTCACTATAGATATCGAACTGCTTGATTCAATATCACTTACTGACTACTTGTTTCAACCTCATTTACATAGTTTAATTCCATTGACACCTTTTATACAAATCAAGTGAACGAATAAAGCAAGCAATACATATTTTATATAAAATGTTTCTGATAACAGCACATGGAAAGTGATTTAGTAAATTAAATAAAGTAGTATTGATCATAAATATAAAATTAAGAATTCTAAAATGAAAATATCAATAAATACTGATTTTATCTTCTTAAGTAAAATAATAGGTGAATTTAATTCCTAGATAATAGATGGTCAAATTTGTACCCACCACTAATAAGAAAATAGCAGTCTAAAAGCAAACTTGATGCTACATGAACTGAGAAGAATCTATGGATAAATGTTTAACTCCCGCTTCTGATTTAAAAAGGATGCAAAGCACACAAATATGCACACACACAGGCCTTGTTCTAACAAAAAGTAACTAAAGTGTGTAAAATAATACTATTCCTGGATTCCTCTTCATCTTCCTCCTTCAACATGCTTTTATACTGCCTAACTTTCCCAGTTTATGACTATCTTTTTCTGGTCCATATCTTTAAAATATGTTATTATGCACTAAATTATGTTCCCCCAAAATTTGTATGTTGAATCCCTATTCCCCGATATGACTAATTTGTAGATAAGGCTGTTAAAGAGGGAATTAAAGTAAAGAGACATCATAAGAGCGTAATGCAATAATACTGGTGTTTTCATAAGAAGAGAAAGAGGTATCAGGGCTATACATGCCGAGAAAAGGCCACAGGAAGGTGGACTGAGCAGGTGGCCACCTGCAAGTCAAGGAGACTGGCCTCGGGAGAAATCAACACTGCTGGGTCCTTGATCTTAGATTTCCATCATCCTGAACTGTAAGAAAATACATTACTCTTTTTTAAGTCACCCTCTATGTGGTATTTTCTTACAGCAGCCCAAGCATCTAACAAGTGTCAATCTTGTTTTTCTGTTTTATTTACCTACAATATTTTATTATTTTACTTGAGAGTATTATAATTGGACACTAACATGTCTATGGCTCAGTTCCCCTGCCTCCAAACATACAGTCAAATCTCAATTATCTTCTTGAAGAGAAGTGTTGATTCTTATCATATTTAAAGTAAGTTAAAACGTGATAATTTGGCTTTCGATTAATTCTTATGAAATAATTTGAGTAACAAATACTGTTTTAATGGCAGGATTATATGCAAATTAAAATCTATTAGTGATTACAGTGTATGTATAGCACTGGATTTGAAATAAATGTGAATCTATTTCATTTCATAAATTGAAAACTTTTTGTAAATAGAAAACTATCAGCCACTTAAAATCACTGTCAAAATACTACAGATAGAACAATAAGTATGCTCTATGTCTTTTAAAACAATTTTTAAACAAATTTTCTTTGACAACTCATACTCAAGAGATTTACTCTGGGGTCAAACTCAAAACTTTTAAAATCATTTTTTAGGCTCTGTAAGCATGAGCACATGTTTTACTTCACTTTCTGTTATACTGATGGGATATGTAATGAAAGATTATTAGTGAATAGGAGCAATGTTGAGTGAACATAAAGTTGATGTTTCATTTCACTAGAATGGCATGGAAAATCTGAAATATTTGTCCATCAAAACTTGCCAGGTACTCTATTTCAAAACGACAAAGTCATCTGGGTTTTGATGTATATTTTACAAACATTGAAAAACTTATAGACTAATTAAACATTCCCCTCCATGCCAATTCTATTCATTTCTTACATAATCTAAATGTGAGAACAAAAAGAGCAAAATGTTACTATGACTTCATAAAGTATCATAGGGTAAGTGCTACATACTATCCTATTTTAATGTTTAATATCGACTTATCCTTGATAAAGTTAAACAGTGATAACAGAGCAATAGACAGAAAGAACATGAAGCTGCTGTCCTTCACAATGACTGGATTCTGTCTCACCACAAAGGACATGAGAAGAATTTACTGTGCAGTGCAAGCTTGTTTATGGATCTGTTAAGTATCACGGCTGAACCTGGTAAAGATGCAGATTGATGTGCTTGTGTTGAAGCTAGTCTATCCTCAGGAGCTAGACAAGCCAGAAGTAATTTCTCGACATGATCAAAATGAATTGTAGTTGAGATGGAAGGTCTGAGGTCAAAGCAAATGAAGTATGCCCTACTCGAGAACAAGGAATGATCGAAGAGTTCATGTGGATTTCACAACCAAATCTCTCTGTTGACATGCTCCCTTCTTTCTCTCTCTCTCTCTCTCTCTCTCTCACACACATGCACAATGTACATCAGAACCTATTAAAGAAGAGGAGATTTAGAGCAAAGCAAATTTGGAGGAGAACTGTTTTATTTAGGGAAATTACCATATAACTTAAGTACTCGCATGGAGTAAACAATTATACGCAACTAAACCTCATGGCCATTTAAAACATATCTCCACACTCTTCTCCCTCATTAGTAACTTATTAAGAGAGGCAAGTAATTTAAGAGTGTTTGCATACATCACACACTTAAACACAGATATAATAAAAATGATACTTAAAATTGCCCAATAACTAGGAAGAGCAGCTGAAAAGAGCTATACTATGCTAATACAACAAACAGGTCCCCAAATCTCAGTGGTTTTTAAGAAAATTTATTTGTTACCAGTCTTACATGTACATACTGCAATAACAAACGGTGCTTCATTTCAATGTATTCTTCTATATTTTAAGATTCAAGGAAAAGAGAATGTGATAAAACACTCTCTACTTTTTAAAACTTTAGTCTGAAAATAACATATGCCAGTTCCACTCTCATCACATTAGATAAAGCAAGTCACATATCCATGCCTAAATTTAACTGGGAAATACGTATAATGCTTTTGCATGAACTGATAACACAGATAGAGTAACGAAGATAGTTGAACACGAATATATCTGCCATCTAAGTATAGCAAAATGATAAACTCATGAGCCATTGGGTTTGGAGAGTTAGAGGACAAAATCAGTTTTAAAAACTGGAAATAATATTACTATTATGTAGTATAAAGACAATTTATTAGTATTTTATAAATAATAAATTTTTATGAACTATAATTTTTGTCAGTCACTGCTACTCTACTGAGAGAGAAAAGAAAACTTTCATTTTCACACTAACAAAAACAACAAAAATTCCTACCCCGAGCCACAATCCATAACATTTATTGGCCACATATTAAAGATTGCTGGATTAAAGGAGAATATATGCTCCTGAGGTATGACACCTACGACTTGGAGTAGAATAAAGAGTAGCCTGAACTTGAGGTCACAGCTTAAGTAAAGTTTGTAGCAGACAATAGGCAGAATGGTAATATGGGCTGCCCAGGCTCACCACCCCTTCCTGTGTGTATGCCTTTTATAATCTCCTTAAATCTGGGTGGAGTATGTGAATATTATGAATGCAACTTTCATGATTGGATTATGTTATAGAGCAAAAATGAAGGGATTTTTGCAAATGTAAATGAAGTTGTAATCTCTTGATTGTGATTAATCAGAAGGAAAATTATTCTGTGGGGTTTACTTTACCAGATGGGTTCTTTAAAAGATACTTAAAGCAAGAAAGACAATGGAGCAATAGAACACTAACACACAACATTAATTTGGCCATAATAATAAAATCCACAAATGAAATTGATTAATGAAGGCATAGAATGGTTTTGTTGGGACTTATTTCAACACTTGTATCAGTAGGGGAGGTGACTGTACTGAAAAGGATATTTCAGTACATAATAAGATTGTGTGAAATACTTCAAGATAAAGGAGACATGTACCTTGGGTTAAATACTAAAAGCACATAATTATATAGCACATACAATATGTGGGACACAGCTCCAAAACTTTACATATGTTAATTCATTGAGGGGGGCACACATTAAATGAAATATAGAAAGCAATAGATTTATAGAAAGTATATTTGAACAATGAACTAATTTAAAGTGGTAAGGTTTACTTAGGTGTCTTTATCAGATTGCAATAGGTGCATTTTAATTTTTAGAGAAAAATTTTCTCATGAATCGGTGTTGAAATTTTGCAAAATGCATTGTTTCCTGCATCTTTTGATGTAATCTCACATTATGTCTTTGTTATATTCTTAATGCAGAGAGTTGTATCAATTCATTTCGAATGTTGAACTAACTTTGCATTCCTGAGAAGAATCGTTCTGTTTCAGGATGCATTATTATCTTTTATATATTTTTGGATTCACTTAGCTAATACTGTGTTAAAACTCTACCTAGGTTTGTGAGAGATATTACATCCTAATTTACTTTGATTATAATATGATGGTCAGATATTGGTACTAGGCATATGTAGGTCTCATAAAACAAGTTAGGGAAGGTCCTCTCTTCCTCTTTTCCAAAAGCTATTTAGTAATATGTTTGTTTTTCTGTCTTTTAGGTTTTATGGAAGTGGAGAAATTCAGTTTAAGTGACAAATATTCTAAGAGCTAAATGAACAAATTAATTATAACTGAAGTTTAGTAATGACCATTGGTAACTAAAGCATGCTCAAAATGTTTATCTCTTAAAAAGTTTACAAAATGAAATACATTTTAATTATTCAGTGCTTCTTTTTTAAATAAAGAACATTGGTCCTTGACAAAAAAACAATTTTTATTAGACATTTTCAATTTTCTACCAAGAAAGTTAAAAGCAACTATGTATATCTATACACACAAACAACACAGGTTTCATATATATATATAGCAGGTGTTGTTCAAGGGTCAACTATACACACATACACACACACACACACACAAATTGGCTCAACTATATATATACTTGATCCTTGAACAATATGGGTTTAAACTATGTGGGTCCATGTATATTTAAAAAATAATTATATTTAAAAATGTTTTGGAGATTTGCAAGAATTTGAAGAAACTCACAGATGAACCACATAGCCTGCAAATATTTAAAAAAAAAAAAAAACAAGAAAAAATAAAGATGCAGTATTACACCATAATTGCATAAAACTATAGTACATACTGTACTATTGTAATAATTTTATAGTCACCTCCAGGTGGTATTGTGGTGAGCTCAGGTGCTGCAAATATCCACTTAAAACACCCTATGATGGTCATTCTTTCCAGCTGAGCAGTTCATCGCTCCAGTAAATAGTATAACACAGTAAAAAGTGATCTCTTGCAGTTCTCAAGGTTTATATATATATATTTATAATGTTTAGTGAAATGTCATAAACCTTGAATACACCTTGGGACCCATTGAAGCTGCCACTACTGATGCTGGAAGTGCTCCCAAGAAGCAAAAAAAAAAAAGGTCATGACATTAGAAGAAAAAGTGTAATTGCTTGATGTGTAACATAGATTGAGGTCTTCAGCTATGGTTGCTGCCATTTCAAGATAAATGTTTCCAGCACAAGGACCATTGTAAAAAAAAAAAAAAAAAAAAAGAACTGAAAATTAGTGATGCTATTGCTGCAGCTACACTAGCAGGTGTAAAAATCTCATAATTTTTGTGAAATAACTTTTTATCTTGTATTAAAAATGAGTTTTTTTATGGGGGTGCAATATTGCTATAAAAAAGCATACCTATAGACTCTACCATGAATTGAGAAAAGGCAAATTCATTATATGACAACTTAAAGCAAAAGGAAGGTGAAAGATCTAAAGGTGAAGAATTTTTTGCAAGCAAAAAGATTATTTGATAATTTTCTTTTTTTTTTTTTTTTTTTTTTTTTTTTTTGAGACAGAGTTTTACTCTTGTCACCCAGGCTGGAGTGCAATTATGCCATTTCCGCCAACTGCAACCTCCGCCCCCTGGGTTTAAGCTATTCTCCTGCCTCAGCCTCCCAAGTAGCTGGGATTACAGGTATGTGCCACCACACCCGGCTAATTTTGTAGTTTTAGTAGAGATGGGGTTTCTCCATGTTGGTCCAGCTGTTCTTGAACTCCCAACCACAGGTGATCTGCCCCCTCGGTCTCCCAAAGTGCTGGAATTACAGGAGTGAGCCACCGTACCTGGCTTGATCTGATAATTTTTGAAAGAGCTAACAGACACTGCACCAAAGGAATTAACAATAGAAGACATAATGGAAATGAATGCTTCTCAAGCAATGCCAGATGATGTGAAAGAACACATAGAAGAAGCAGTACCAGGAAACAAATTGACACTAGTCAATCTGGTAGAAGGGTCCCAATTATTCAAGACTGGTTTTAACTTTTTTTATGATATGGACCATTCTATGTCATGGGCATTGAAAGTAAAGCAAAGAGTGAAGGATTGGTACAGAATGGAGACATTTTCAGAGAAATTAAAAAGCAAAAAATTAGATAAAATTTATGATATATTTCCATAAAGTTATGCCAAGTGTACCTACCTCTCCTGCCTTCCTTCTACGTCTTTATTCTCTGCCACCCTTTAACGTACTTAACATGAAGATGAAGATGAAGTCCTTTATGTGATCCACTTTCATTTGATAAATAGAAATTATATTTGCCCTTCCTTACGAATTTCTTAATAATATTTTTCTGTAGCTTACTTTATTGTAAGAATACAGTATACAGTACATATAACATACAAAATATGTTAATTGAGTATTTTATTGGTAAGACTTCTGGTCAACACTAAGGTATTAATAGTAAGTTTTGGGGGAGTAAAAAGTTATACATTAATTTTGAATTTTCAACTTCACAGAGTGTTAACACCCCTAAGCCCCACATTGTTCAAGGGTCGGTTGTATATATATATGTGTGTGTGTGTGTGTACATATATGTGTATATATAGTGTATATATATAGGGTGTGTATATATAGGGTGTGTATATATAGGGTGTATATACGTAGTGTGTATATATACACACATATACACATACACATAGATATATATATATATGTATGTATATGTCTACATTTTTGTGTACTTATATATACACACTTGAAATTGTCGGCCGGGCGCGGTGGCTCAAGCCTGTAATCCCAGCACTTTGGGAGGCCGAGACGGGCGGATCACGAGGTCAGGAGATCGAGACCATCTTGGCTAACATAGTGAAACCCCGTCTCTACTAAAAATACAAAAAACTAGCCGGGCGACCTGGCGGGCGCCTGTAGTCCCAGCTACTCGGGAGGCTGAGGCAGGAGAATGGCGTGAACCCGGGAGGCGGAGCTTGCAGTGAGCTGAGATCCGGCCACTGCACTCCAGCCTGGGCAGCAGAGCGAGACTCCGTCTCAAAAAAAAAAAAAAAAAAAAAAAAAAAAAAAAAGAAATTGTCTCATATTATTATGAAGTCTGAGACATTTCAAAATTCATACTCCTAGGGCTTGAGAATCAGGAGAGTTAATGATGGAGAAGTTCCAGCTTGAGTCCATGGAAGGAGAAGACTGAGGTGCCAGCTTGAAGGCCATCAGGCAGAAAAATGAATTCTCTCTTGCTCAGCCTATTGTTCTATTCATGCCTTCAGTGGATTGGATGAGGCCCACCCACATTGGGGAAGGCAATTTGCTTTGTTTAGTTTATCAATTCAAATTTTAATTTTGTGCAGAAACAGCCTTACAGACACACTACTAATTTTGGATACTAATTCAGAGCATATAGTGCTTCTTGAAAAACCTTACACCAGCCTTGCAAGGTATTGTCAACTAGATGGTGCTATAACTCAGTCTTCAAGTGAGCATTTCAGTATTCTGTCACACCAGTTGTTTCAGGATGGTGGGAGAAAATCACTGTCTCAATTAGCTCAGGCTGCTATAAAAAACACCATAGACTGGGTGATCTAAACAACAGAAATTTATTTCTCATGGTTCTGGGGCTGAAAGTCCAAGATGATTTGGATTGGTAAGGACTCTCTTCCTGTCTTACAGATGGCAACCTTCTTACTCTGTCAGCACATAGTGGAGAGAGAAATCTGGCGTCTCTTCCTATTTTTTGTATAAAGGCACTAATCTCACCATGGGGGCTCCACTTTCATGACTTCATCTAAACCTAAGTACCTTTCAAAGGCCCCACCTCCTAATACCATCATATTGAGTGTTGAGCCTACAACACATGAATTTTAGGGGGACATACACATTCAACCCATAACATAAATTAAGTAGTAATAAAACATACAATATTGTTAAAAGTAAGTTAATATCTTTTCCTTTATTGTATTTATTTATTTATCTTTGAGACAAGGTCTCACTCTATCATCTAGGCTGGAGTGTAGTGGTGTGATGACAATTCACTGCAGCCTTGAACTCCCCAGGCTCAGGTGATTCTCCCACCCCAGCCTCCTGTGTAGCTAGAACACAGGCATACACTGCCAAACCAGGCTAATTTTTGTATTTTTCATAGAGACAAGGTCTCACTATGTTGCCTAGACTGGTCTCAAACTCCTAGTCTCAACAGACCCACTCTCCTCAGCCTCCCAAAGTGCTGGGATTATAGGTGTGAGCCACTGTGCCCAACCTAATTTAAATGGAATAATCTTAAACATTTTGAGGTACATAATTTTCTTATTAATTATTATTTAATCAAGAAAACAGATACAAAAAAAATTTCGAAGTGATTAGCCTTACTTGGAATATTTAAGTGATTATAATTACTGAACATTAACAGTTACATGAAAGAAAGTGGTATATATAATGCATGCCCTAATAAGAAAAATGATGTAATAAAACATAAGTTATTTTCTCATTATTTTTCTTTTCTGGCATAGTTTTGGCGAAGTACCAAGAATAAAAATTTTATCACATGTTATATAAAACAGCTTGTATATAATTGCATGTATTTTTAAAGCAATAAGTCATGTATTGTGCTTATTCAAAATACAAAAACATAGTAAATTTTTCTAAATCTCTAAAAGTTAATGTTATTTAAATTTAGTAAGTGAAATAATTTTCTGATGACTTTTTATTTTAAAATATTATAAATAATGATTTTCTGGCAGTCTGCTTTCTATCTCTGTCATGCATTATCTTTTAAATAGCATAATAACAACAGATGTTGATAATCTAGAAAATACCACCTCAATTCAAATACCAACTGAACAAAGCACACCCTGCTAAATAAAGCAAAGTCAACAATGGAAAAGTATTCTGACTCAACTTTTATAGCTTTTAAAATAATAATTTTAACTTTATGTTTTTATTTTATCTGTCATCTATATTAATTTTCTTCAAGTTTATTATCTATATTTCCATATAGTTAATGGTTAATATTTGCCTTAACTATAACCTACAACATTTTCAGGTTTTCAAATTATCAAGAACTACTAATGCTTTAAACTTTTAGTAATATTCATAGTTCTTGAGGCTGAAAGTCCTAGACGAATAAATTTTATTTATTAAATGAAATAAATACTTCTCAAATTCAGTCCCCTCATAAAATTAAATGAGATTATATATCAAATTTGGTAAGTAGCACCATAGTGCTGTTGCCAGAAGAAGCTTATTCAATAACTCAATTGTTCCAATTATTCCACATAAGTCTCAGCAAAGATGATTTCACTCTTACTCTGAACTTAAGGATTTTATTTTTATTTATTTTTGTATTTATTTATTTGTTTGTTTATTTAATTTATTCATTTATTTTTGAGACAGAACCTCACTCTGTCGGCCAGGCTGGAGTGCAGTGGTGCGATCTCTACTCATTGCAACCTCCACCTCCCAGGTTCAAACGATTCTCCTGCCTCAGACCCCTGAGTAGCTGGGACTACAGGCATATGCCACCATGCCTGGCTAATTTTTGTGTTTTTTAGTAGAGACAAGATTTCACCATATTGGCCAGGCTGATCTCGAACTCCTGACCTCATTGTCTGCCCTTCTCAGCCTCCCAAAATGTTGGAATTACAGGTGTGAGCCACTAGACCCATCCTTATTTTTATTTTTGAGATGGAGTCTCGCTCTGTCTCCCAGGCTGGAGTGCATTGGCCTCATCTCGGCTCACTGTAATCTCTGCCTCCCAAGTTCAAGCAATTCTCCTTCCTCAGCCTCCCGAGTAGCTGAGATTATAGGTGCCTGCCACCACATCTGGCTAATGTTGGTATTTTTAATAGAGACAGGGTTTCCCAAGATTAGCCAGGCTGACCTTGAACTCCTGACCTTCAGTGATCCACCATTTTCAGCCTCCCAAAGTGCTGGGATTACATGCATAAGCCACCGTGCCAGCCTGAAGTTAAGGATTTTTGAGAGCTCTCCATATGATGTCATGTATAAAAGCTCACATATGATACATCAAAACATTATGTCTTCTTCTATTAAACAATCTGATTTTATTTTGTAAGTGTTTGATTTCTGACAACTTTTAAATATCGCTTGCTTCCCAGTTTTTTCTCCCCAACCCTTCCTCACGTTTGGGCAAGTGATAGCAAATCCTAGGTGCTCCTTTCTTTAGCTTCTGTCATAGTTTCAAACCCCTACCCTGATATCAACGTTAGGGCAGGACATTACAAGAAAACTAAATTGCAGGACAATACCCCTGATATGGCTTGGCTTTCTGACCCCACCAAAATCTCCTCTCAAATTCTAACCCCCAGGTGCTTGAGGATCATGGTCGGCGGTAATTGGTTCATGAAGGTGGTTTCCTTCAAGCTGTTCTCATTATAGTGACTACGTTCTCATGAGATCTGATGGTTTTATAAGGAGCTCTTCCCCTCTTTGCTTCCTCTCTTTTGCCTGACACCATGTAAGATATGCCTGCTTCCCCTTCTGCCATGACTGTAAGTTTCCTGAGGCATTCCCAGTCATGCAGAACTGTGAGGCAAATACACCTCTTTTCTTTATAAATGACCCAGTCTCAGGTAGCATCTTTACAGCAGTGTGAAAACAAACTAATACAGTATCTGTTTTAACACTGCTGATAAAGACATATGCAAAACTGGGCAATTTATAAAATAAAAAGATTTATTGGACGTATAGATCCACATGGCTGGGGAGGTCTCACAATCATGGCAGAAGGTAAGAAGGAGCAAGTCACGTCTTACACAGATGGCAGCAGGCGAGAAAGAACTTGCGCAGAAAAACTCCCATTTTAAAAATAATCATATCTCACAAGACTTATCCACTACCATGGGGACAGCATAGGAAAGACCTGCCCCCATGATCTGGCTACCTCCCACCAAGTGCCTCCCACAACATGTGGGAATTCAAGATGAGATTTGGATGGGAACACAGCCAAACCGTATCATTCCACCCCTAGTCCCTTCCAAATCTCATGTCCTCACATTTCAAAACCAATCATTATTTCCCTACAGTCCCCCAAAAAGTCTTAAATAATTTCTTCATTGCCTCAAAAGTTCACAGTCCAAAATCTCTCTTGAGACATGGCAAGTCCCTTCTGCCTATGAGCCTGTAAAATCTAAACCAAATTAGCTATTCCCTAGATACAATGAGGGTACAGGCATTGGGTAAATATAGCCATTCCAAATGGGAGAAATTGATGAAAGCAAAGGGTCTACAGGCCCCGTGTAAGTCCAAAATCCAGCAGGGCAGTCAAACTGTAAAGCTCCAAAATGATCTTCTTTTACTCCATGTTTCACATCCAGGTCATGCTGATGTGAGAGGTGGGTTTCCATGGTCTCTGGCAGCTCTGCCCCTGTGGATTTGCATGGATGCTTTCACAGGCTGGCGTTGAGTGTCTGTGGCTTTTCCAGGTGCATAGTAAGTTGTGAGTGGATCTACCATTCTGAGGTCTGGAGGATGGTGTACCTCTTCTCAAGCTCCACTAGAAGGTGTCCCAGTAAGGACTCTATGTAAGGGCTCCAAACCCACATTTCCTTCTACAATGCCCTAGTAGAGGTTCTCCATGAGAGCTCCACCCCTGCAGCAAACTTCTCCCTGAACATCCAGGCATTTCCATATATCTGCTGAAATCTAGGCAGAGATTCCCAAACTCCAATTCTTGACTTCTGTACAGTGGCAGACTCAACACCACATGAAAGCTGCCAAGGCTTGAGGCTTGCATCCTCTGCAGCTATGGTCCGAGCTCTACATTGGCCCCTTTAATCCATGGCTGGAGTGGCTGGGACACAGGGCACCAAGTCCCTAGGCACAGGGACCTTGGGTCTGGCCCATGGAACCACTTTTTCCTCCTAGGCCTCAGAGGCTGTAATGGGAGGGGTGGCCATGAAGACCCCTGACATGACCTGGAGACATTTTCCCCATTGTTTTGGGTATTCACATTCTGCTCCTTGCTACTTATGCACATTTCTGCAACTGTCTTTAATTTCTCCTGAAAAAAAATGGGATTTTGTTTTCTATCATATTGCCAGGCTGCAAATTTCCCAAACCTTTATGCTCTGTTTCCGTTATAAAACTGAATGTCTTTACCAGTACCCAAATCACACCCTGAATGTTTTGCTGCTTACAAATTTCTTCCACCAGATACCCTAAATCATCTCTCTCAAAGTCAAAGTTCTACAGATCTCCAGGGAAGGGCAAAATACTGCCAGTCTCTTTGGTAAAACATAAAAAGAGTCACCTTTCCTCCAATTCCCAATAAGTTTCTCATTTCCATATGAGAGTACCTCAACCTGGGCTTTATTGTCTATATCACTATCAGCATTTTTGGCAAAGCCATTCAACAAGTCTGTAGGAAGTTCAAAACTTGCCCACATTTTCCTCTTTTATTCTAGGCCCTCCAAACTGTTCCAATCCCTGCCTGTTACTCAATTCCAATGTTGCTTCTACATTTTCAAGTATATATTCAGCAGTGCCCCACTGTACTGGTACCAATTTACTATATTAGTCCATTTTCACACTTCTGATAAAGACATACTCAAAACTGGGCAATTTTCAAAAGAATTAGGTTTAATGAACTTACAGTTTCACCTCGTTGGGGAGGCCACACAATCATGGTGGAAGGCAAGGGGGAACAAGTCACATCTTATGTAAATAGCAGCAGGCAAGAGAGAGAGTTTGTGCAGGAAAACTCCCATTTTTAAAGCCATCTTGTGAGATTTATTCACTATCACAAGTACAGCACAGGAAAGACCCAACCCCATGATTCCCTTACCTCCCACCAGGTATCTCCTCACCTCATGTGGGAATTCATGATTAGATTTGGGTGGGGACATAGCCAAACCATATAAAATACAACCCCTGGTAAACATAGATACAAAAATTATCAACAAAATACTAACAATTTGAAGTCAACAGCACATTAAAAAAATCATTCATCATGATGAAGTGGGATTTATTTCAGAGTTGCAAGGATAGTTCAGAATATGTAAATTTATAAATATGATATGCACCATGTTAACAAAATGAAGGACACAACCCATATGATCTTTTTATTAAATACAGAAAAGTGACAAAATTAAACATCTTTTCATAACAAAAACTCCCAACAAATTAGATATACAAGCAATCTACTTTATCATAATAAAGGCCATATAGGCCATATATTAGCTCATAGTTAACATTGTACTCAATAGTGAAAAGTTGAGTTTTTTTCTCTACAATCAGGAGCAAGATAAGGATTCTCACTCTCATCACTTCTGTTAAGCATAGTACTGAAAGTTCTAGCCAGAGCAATTTGACCTACAAAAAAAATTAACTAAGTAAATGGAATGCTAATTGAAGAGGAAGGGGTAAAAATGTAGATGTTTGATGATTACTTGATCATACATATAGAAATTCCTAAAGACTCCCATTAAAAACTCTTAGAACTAATGACCAAATAAAGTATACTTGCAGGATACAAAATTAACACACACAACTCAGTAGTGTTTCTATACATTAACAATGAAATATCTAAAAAAGAAGTCAAGAATACAATTCTATTTACAGTTACTACAAAAATAAAAAAAATACTAAGACATACATTTAACCAAAGACAGAACTCTAAATGGTATTTATTGGTATATAAAAGGAACTGAAAAGGCAAAAATAAATGGAAAAATATCCTGTGTTGATGAACTGGAAGAATTGTTACTGCTAAAATTTGTATACTATTCAAGTCAATCCACAGATTCAAGGTAATCGATATTAAAATTACAATGTCAGTTTTTACAGAAATAGAAACAAAATTCAAAAATTTGTGTGAAACAATCAAAAAACTTTGGATAGCCAAGGCAATGTTTAGCAAAAAAATAAAAAATAAAAAAATAAAAATAAAAAAATAAAAAATAAAAAACGGAAAGTATCATATTTCCTGATTTCAAGTGATATTACAAAATTACTGTAATTAAAATGACATGGTACTGGCATAAAAACAGAAAAACTGACCTATGAAAGAGAATAGGGTTTCTGGAAATAAACCTACATGTATAGAACTATAAAAGACCTTAAATAGCCAAAGTAATCTTGAGGAAAAAGAAAATAGTTGAGGGCATCACACTTCCTGATTTCAAAATATATTACCAAGCTACAATAGTCAAAACAGCATGGCACTTACACAAAAGCAGATAAATCCACCCATAGAACAGGACAGGGAGCTCATATATAAATCCACATACTGATTTTCAACAAAAGTGTCAAGACCACACAATATAAAAAGGACAGTCTGTTCAACAAATGATGTTAGGAAAACTGGACTTCCACAAGAAGAATAAAATTGGACTACTATCTCACACCATAAATGAAAATTAAGTCAAAATAGATTAGTTACTTAAACGTAAGACATAACACTGTAAAACTGCTAGAAGAAAGACAGAAAAAAACCTAAATGAAGGTGTTCTGAGCAATGATTTTTTTTTTTTTTTCCAGAAGCTCAGGAAACAAAGGCACAAATTGACAAGTAGTATTTCAACAAACTAAAATGCTCTGCACAGCAAAACAAAACAAAACAAAATAATAATAAATAAATAAATAAAATAAAATAAAAACAAATAAAAAAGTAATCAACAGAGTACAAAGACAACCTATGGAATGAGAGAAAGTATTTGCAAGTCATGCACGTCATAAGGAGTTAATATCCAAAAATATAAGGAACTCAAACAACTCAATAGCAAGAAAGCAAGTAACTCAGTTAAAATTGGGCAAAGAATCTGAATAGACATTTCTTAAAAGAAGACATACAAAGGGCTGACAGATATATGAAAAAATATAAAACTGATCATCAGAGAATTGCAAATTCAAACAACAATGAGCTCTCACTTCACTCCTGTTAGAGTGGCTATTATAAAAAAGATGAAAGAATAAAAGTGTCTCTGAGGATTCGGACAAAAGAGAACCCTTGTACATTGTTGGTGGGAATGTAAATTTGTACAGGTATTATTGAAAACATTATGAAGGTTTCTCAAAAGGTTAGAAGTAGAACTACTATATATACGGGTATCCCTCTACTGAGTACATATCCAGAGGAAATAAAATAATGTTAACGAAATATCTGAACTTCCGTTTCCATTGCAACATCATTCACATTGGCGAGATATGGAATCAACCTAAGTATTCATCAGTAAATGAATGGATAAAAAAAATATAGAACATATACAGTGGAATACTATTCAGCCTTAAGAAAAAAAAAAATCTGTTATTTACAACATGAATGAACATGGAAGATATTACACTAAATGAGATAAGTGAGTCCCAGAAAGACAAATATTGCATATTCTGATTTATATGTGGAATCTAAAATAATCAAACTTGCAGAAACAGAAAGTAAAGTGGTGGTTAGGGTGTGGGTAGGATGGAGAGATGTTGCTCAAATGGCGCACAGTTTTGGTTACATAAGAGGGGCAAAATGGAAGTATTTAAAATAATGGATATGCTGATTGATTGGTTTAATCATCCCACATTATATACACATACTATAACATCATTGTGTAGGTAATAAGTATACACAATAATAATATGTTAATATACAGTAAAACAAACAAAATCACACACACAGTTTTCTGCACATGGGAAGACTCAACTCTGCTTCACCCCAGAATGAAGCTAATCTTTCCCTGCCCTCTCCTATTGTTTTGAAACCTAGTTGGGAGCCACACAACGTTCTCAGAAAGAATCTTCATGTCAGCAGTGTATCTTTCATTCCTTCTTAATGGATTCATATGGTATCATCAGTCTCAATAGCTAAGCCAAACTTCAGGTAGGGGCTATCCTCTCCCCGCAAATGGCTACACTACTCTTTTATCTCATGTGCTGAATTTATTCAGGATTTGTTAATTAATAAAGCAGATAAAGTCTTATTTTAATTGTTAAGGAGAAAAAGTAGTCAGATATTACATTTACAATGTTTAATGTAAAAATTTTGCTTAAGTTAATGCAATTTAGTTAGCTTTAATCGTTAGACCTCCTGAATCAAAGGCTTCTCAGTATCCAAGTAATATTTTGTCCAAGGTCAGGTCACATGGCTATTCCAAGTCCTCCTGATAAAATGAGGAAACTGACTATAAATAACCTAACCATTTTACAAAGGTAAAATCCTACAGTTCTATAAAATGAATTTTTAAAATATTATATTGCACATTCTATTAAAGAAGAATTTGTAAAGTACTTTTGACATAACAATATATTACCTAAGCCCTAAAGAAGTGCTTTTCAATAGTAAATTGGAAAGCATTTTTTAAGATATTAAGCATTTTTTAGGTAGTATACTGCTATGCAAAAATATCTTTTAATGATTGCCATTCTAACTGGTGTGAGATGGTATCTCATTGTGGTTTTGATTTGCATCTCTCTGATGTCGAGTGATGATGAGCATTTTTTCATGTGTCTGTTGGCTGTATGAATGTCTTCTTTTGAGAAATGTCTGTTCATATCCTTTGCCCACTTTTTGCTGGGGTTGTTTGTTTTTTTATTGTATATTTGTTTGAGTTCTTTGTAGATTCTGGATATTAGCCCTTTGTCAGATGAGTAGATTGCAAAAATTTTCTCCCATTCTGTAGGTTGCCTGTTCACTCTGATGGTAGTTTCTTTTGCTGTGCAGAAGCTCTTTAGTTTAATGAGATCCCATTTGTCAATTTTGGCTTTTGCTGCCGTTGCTTTTGGTGTTTTAGACATGAAGTCCTTGCCCATGCCTATGTCCTGAATGGTACTACCTAGATTTTCTTCTAGGGTTTTTATGGTATTAGGTCTAACATTTAAGTCTCTAATCCATCTTGAATGAATCTTCGTATAAGGAGTAAGGAAAGGATCCAGTTTCAGCTTTCTACTTATGGCTAGCCAATTTTCCCAGCACCATTTATTAAATAGGGAATCCTTTCCCCATTTCTTGTTTCTCTCAGGTTTGTCAAAGATCAGATGGCTGTAGATGTGTGGTATTATCTCACACCAGTTAGAATGGCAATCCTTAAAAAGTCAGGAAACAACAGGTGTTGGAGAGGATGTGGAGAAATAGGAACACTTTTACACTGTTGGTGGGATTGTAAACTAGTTCAACCATTATGGAAAACAGTATGGCAATTCCTCAAGGATCTAGAACTAGATGTACCATATGACCTAGCCATCCCACTACTGGGTATATACCCAAAGGATTATAAATTATTCTACTACAAAGACACATGCACACGCATGTTTATTGCAGCACTATTCACAATAGCAAAGACTTGGAATCAACCCAAATGTCCATCTGTAACAGACTGGATTAAGAAAATGTGGCACATATACACCATGGAATACTATGCAGCCATAAAAAAAGGATGAGTTTGCGTCCTTTGTAGGGACATGGATGCAGCTGGAAACCATCATTCTTAGCAAACTATCACAAGAACAGAAAACCAAACACCGCATGTTCTCACTCATAGGTGGGATCTGAACAATGAGATCACTTGGACTCGGGAAGGGGAACATCCCACACTGGGGCCTATCATGGGGAGGGGGGAGGGGGGAGGGATTGCACTGGGAGTTATACCTGATATAAATGATGAATTGATGGGTGCTGACGAGTTGATGGGTGCAGCACACCAACATGGCACAAATATACATATGTAACAAACCTGCACGTTATGCACGTGTACCCTAGAACTTAAAGTATAATAAAAAATGAAAAAATAAAATAAAATAAAATAAAATAAAATAAAATAAAAATATCTTTTAAAGTATTTTAAAAGTTTAAGAAATAAATACAATTTGTAAACTCTGGTATTTGGGTTAACTTGCATAATTGTCATAATAGAAAATACAGTTTCTGACTAGGCACTTAGGTCGCACGTAGGTTTTACAGTATAGTGTTTGATTTAGTTGATTCCCAGCTGGTAGGCAGTGTTAACTGCCAGGCATATGAGTGTGGGAGGCTGCCTCAGATTCTTTCATCCAACCATTTTTTTTGTTCTACCCTAGCTGATGCTAACTTGACCAGAAAAAGTTGTTCCGCTGACACTTGCCCAAGTTGAAAATGTATGAGCAAAATAAACTATTGCATTTTGCAAACAAATTGACTATGGTTCTTCTTGGAAGTACGTTGGGTTTTAACTCTGTGCTCAATATATATTCATTGAAGAGTAATATGACAAGGCTCTGAGGACACACTGGTGAACAAGTCAGGCCTTTGTATATTCACCAATATACCCTCACATCACACATACCCTCACCAAACAGCACTTTTATAAATAAATACACTGAACATGTACACACATTCAAGCATGTGTGGAATTAAACAGGCAAGCAAATGTTAACTGAATAATATAAAAAGAGAATCTAAATAAGAATTTTTAAAAAGTAATCCAATTCGGACTACTCTGTAAAAACTTCTCTTTACTTCCATTACTCTCTTTTAAAATGTTACTTTCTTCATTGATTAGCATCTCTTTTCTTTTCCTATTTCTGAAAGACTCAACAACCAATTTCCTAATTCCTGTTTTTACCTTCATTTAGACTTATTTTCACATTGCTTTTCTCTGACTTTATTTCCGAGTCACTGACCTGGTCATGGCAAGATGATCTGTCTTCAAGTCCTATTATTACTAGCTTCCAGTCCCAAGGTAATCTTAAAAATGCAACAGTGTGGCTGACTGAGTTTTCATAACATTTTTTGCCTTCTGCACAAAATCCAGCAGAAGTTTTGTGGGAACACTTTCAATGAAGTGACAAAAATATGATATATTTCCTTTAGAAAATCAGACACACATTTCTCAATCACACACAAATGTCATTGGTTTCTGTTGAAACAAAAGTGCTGTTATTTTGACATCTGTACTGAATTGTTGATGTTATGTAAATTGTTTCATTTTTGTCTAAACTCTAATAGCAAATTAGATATTATATGACTTTAAAATTATTACATAAATATTAAGGCTTTTACCAAATTAATTTGGTAAAAGTGAGAATTTTCACTTTGTATTTGTTCCTCAAGTACACTTTGAATAAACAAAATCAGTTTCTTATTTGCTATAAAAAAGAGAGTGTAGGCTGGGCGCCGTGGCTCAAGCCTGTAATCCCAGCACTTTGGGAGGCCGAGACGGGCGGATCACAAGGTCAGGAGATCGAGACCATCCTGGCTAACAAGGTGAAACTCCGTCTCCACTAAAAAAAAACAAAAAACAAAAAACAAAAAACAAAAAAAAAACTAGCCGGGTGTGGTGGCAGGCGCCTGTAGTCCCAGCTACTCGGGAGGCTGAGGCAGGAGAATGGCTTAAACCGAGGAGGCGGAGCTTGCAGTGAGCTGAGATCTGGCCACTGCCCTCCAGCCTGGGCAACAGAGCTAGACTCCGTCTCAAAAAAAAAAAAAAAAAAAAAAAAAAAAAAAAAAAAAAGAGTGTATACCAAATGATCTTGTTGTTTCAAAAAATAATCAAGGGATTAGTATGTTAGTATGTTAAGTTAAATGATAAGATTTCTGGCAAGCATTTATACAAGCATATCCCATTAGTTTAAAAGATATTATGTATGTGAATTAAACTTGCAATTCTACGGGGCATTACATATATTATTTATTCTTTTTCTTGAAAATAGTAAAGGTAGGTTGTAAAAAGTACATAGTTCATTATTGAATAGAAAATAAAAGTCACCTAACAAAGAGCTAAGAAATTTAGATTATAATTTTAAAGCTATCACTTAGTAAATGTATACACTTGGGTCAGATAGTTACCCTGGACAGTCATGCAAATTTAAATAATCAGCAAATAATATAGAAATAGTGTGTCTCCAGGGAACATGGCAGACTGATCAGTGAAAGCAGATGTTCTAAACATTTTAAAACGTTTCATAAAGCATTTATACTTTTGGCTGATATACTTTTGGCTCATATAAAGCAAAAAAATATATATTTCCGTGTTCCCAAAACAAAAAGGTAACACAAGAGTCTGAATTTACCCTATAGAAATAAGAAGACTGGGCCGGGTGTGGTGGTTCACGCTTGTAATCCCAGCACTTTGCGGGGCACAAAAGTTGGATCACCTGAGGTCGGGCATTCGAGATCAGCCTGGCCAACATGGCAAAACCCTGTCTCTACTTAAAAAAAAAAAAAGAAGAAAAAGAAAAAGAAAAATTAGCCAGGCATGCTGGCTCATGCCTGTTAACTCAGCTATTTGGAAGGCTGAGGCATGAGAATCCCTGGAACCCAGAAAGAGAAGGTTGCTATGGACTGAGATCATGCCACTGCACTCCAGTCTGGGTAACAGATCAAGACTCTGTCAAAAGAAACACAGAAGGAAAGAAACAGGAAGGAAGGAAGGAAGGAAGGAAGGAAGGAAGGAAGGAAGGAAGGAAGGAAGGAAGGAAGGAAGGAAGGAAGGAAGGAAGGGAGGAAGGGAGGGAGGAAGAAAAAAAAAAAGAAAGAAAAAACCTAATAAAAAAATTCTAGTTTAGAGGCATTAAACATATAAAGCCAGGTTATTTCAATCCAACTGAGAAAGATAACTTTTGCTACAAATGAGCACGAAACAAAAATAGTAGGATATAGGGTTAAAGACAGTGCGCATGTCCAGTAAGAGGAGAAACAATCTAAGAATTTATAAATCATGAAAGAAAGTTACGATCTTTATAAACTGTTCTGAATTATAGAAGATGAAATAAAAATTCTTGAAAATGACTTCAACGTTGTAAAATTAAAGTCAGTGAATTCGAAAAATAACCGATTATTATGTTGATGAAAAGTACACAAAATAAAATTATAATGAGAAGAAACATAAAACTTAAATAATAGGTTAAACTGAAAGAACAAAGCTGAATAGAAAATTAATACATTGAAAGACGTAACTGAAACAATTTTTTAAAATTCTTCAGAGATATTGAAACATAACACAAGGAAGTTAGTAAAAGGGCAAAAATAAGGTGCTTAGAAATATCTTCAATTAAAATACAAGAAGAGATAACAGATGGAGGGCTTAATGTTGCTATTAAAACAGCAGAAAAATAAAATGCATATTTGATGGCTTAGGTGTTTTTCAGAATTAAGAAAAGGTATTTTTTTCATACTGAAAAACACTAGCAGAATGTGAGTCACTAGCCGAGTAAATTTTTAAAACAGAACTATTGTATCATTTTTCACTATCACTTTTTGGACTTTGCTGCTTCATCCAAGTATTATGTATTTTCATGATAAATATTTAAAGGGAAGAACAATTAATAACAGCTCTCTCATTACATTTGAGGGGCATTCATTCTATTTTTACAATAAATGACAGCATTTGGGTATGGAATTATAGTTTAACAATTATTTTTCTTAGCACTTTAAATAGATTATTCCACTGTATTTTAGTTTCTATTATTGTGTGTAAAAGTTATCGTCAGCATGACTGCCTTTCAACTGTATGGAACTTGTCTATTCTCTTTCGTGTCTTGCAATCATTTTTTCTTTATTAACCCATGTGAGAAATTTAAAGATAAAATTTAATACAAAGGAAAATAATATAAGCAAGTAGAAGTGGGATGCGAGAAAAACTGACAAAAAGGCATTGATAAAATTTGTACAAACTTTCATAATTATCAAAAGAACATACTCACAATTATTTATATATTTTTAGAACAAATGTGGATTAATATCAAAAACAATACTGTGCAAGATATGAGGACACGGAGAAAGTTTCAGCTTCTTAAAATTAACCTTACTAAAAAGAAGATAAAGATATGAATTAAAATTAAACACAAAAAGGCCTAAATTAATGTAGACATTTACCATAGTTGTGGTTTAAAAAGTCTAAATCATAAAGACAGATTTGAAACATTTTGTTAATTGATATAACTCAGGAATTCTCAATAGGATTGTATTTTATAGTAAATATAATGTAATAGGTATATGTATACATCTTAATATATAATTCAATGCCATTTTGTACTCTTCAGTTTGTTAAAAAAAGAAAGTACTAAATGTGATCAAATTTCTCAATCTTGGCACCATTAATATCTTGGGCTGGCTGATTTTTGGTTCTGGAAAACTGTACCATGAATTGTAGGATGTTAGCAGCATCCCTAAACCCTACCTAGTACATGCAAGTAGTACACTTCAGGTGGTGACAGTCAAACCTTTCCAGGCTGGGATGCTTATTATGAAGTAAAAAACAGAAGATAAGAAGTGTTAGGGAGGATATGGAGAAATTGGTACCCTTGTGCATTGCTAGTGGGATGTAAAGTGGCACAAACTATATACAAACTATATAGAAAACGATATAGCTATTCCTCAAAAAATTAGACATAGAATTACCATATGATCCAGCAATTATACATTTGAATATATATTCAAAAGAATTGAAATCAGTCTTGAACAGACATTTGAACAGCCATGTTTCTAACAGCATTATTTACAATAGGCAAAGATAGAAACAACTCAAGTGCTTATTGATGCATGAATGAATAAACAAATGTGGTACATACATACAAAGAAACATCATTTAGTTTTAAAAAGGAAGGAGGCTTCTGACACATGCTACAACATGAATGAATTTTGAGGACATTATGCTAAGTAAAACAAGACAGTCACAAAAGGACAATTACTGTAGGATTCTACTTACATGGAGTATATAGAATAGTTCCTCCCATTCATAGAGACAGAAAGTAATATAGCGATTGCCAGGGGATAGGGGAGGGAAGGGTAAGGATTTAGTGTTTATTGGGTTCAGAGATTCAGTTTAGGAAGATGAAAAATTCTGGAGAAGGAAAGTGGCGATGGCTGTACAACAATATGAATGTTCTTTTTTTTTTTTTCTTTTAAAATGGAAGAATGTCTACAGAATGGTTCTTTTATTATTATTATTATTATACTTTAAGTTCTAGGGTACAAGTGCATAACGTGCAGGTTTGTTACATATGTATACTTGTGCCATGTTGGTGGGCTGCACCCATCAACTCGTCAGCACCCATCAACTCGTCATTTACATCAGGTAAAACTCCCAACGCAATCCCTCCCCCCTCCCCCTCCCCATGATAGGCCCCAGTGTGTGATGTTCCCCTTCCCGAGTCCAAGTGATCTCATTGTTCAGATCCCACCTATGAGTGATAACACGTGGTGTTTGGTTTTCTGTTCTTGCGATAGTTTGCTGAGAATGATGGTTTCCAGCTGCATCCATGTCCCCACAAAGGACACGAACTCATCCTTTTTTATGGCTGCATAGTATTCCACGGTGTATATGTGCCACATTTTCTTAATCCAGTCTGTCACAGATGGACATTTGGGTTGATTCCAAGTCTTTGCTATTGTGAATAGTGCCACAATAAACATACGTGTGCATGTGTCTTTATAGCAGCATGATTTATAATCCTTTGGGTATATACCCAGTAATGGGATGGCTGGGTCATATGGTACTTCTAGTTCTAGATCCTTGAGGAATCGCCATACTGTTTTCCATAATGGTTGAACTAGTTTACAATCCCACCAACAGTGTAAAAGTGTTCCTATTTCTCCACATCCTCTCCAACACCTGTTGTTTCCCGACTTTTTAATGATTGCCATTCTAACTGGTGTGAGATGGTATCTCATTGTGGTTTTGATTTGCATTTCTCTGATAGCCAGTGATGATGAGCATTTTTTCATGTGTCTGTTGGCTGTATGAATGTCATCTTTTGAGAAATGTCTGTTCATATCCTTTGCCCACTTTTTGATGGAGTTGTTTGTTTTTTTCTTGTAAATTTGTTTGAGTACTTTGTAGTTTCTGGATATTAGCCCTTTGTCTGATGAGTAGATTGCAAAAATTTTCTCCCATTCTGTAGGTTGCCTGTTCACTCTGATGGTAGTTTCTTTTGCTGTGCAGAAGCTCTTTAGTTTAATTAGATCCCATTTGTCAATTTTGGCTTTTGTTGCCGTTGCTTTCGGTGTTTTAGACATGAAGTCCTTGCCCATGCCTATGTCCTGAATGGTCGCTAGCCATAAGTAGAAAGCTGAAACTGGATCCTTTCCTTACTCCTTATTCGAAAATTAATTCAAGATGGATTAGAGATTTAAATCTTAGACCTAATACCATAAAAACCCTAGAAGAATGGTTCTTAATACCACTGAGCTGTATACTCCAAAGTGTTTAAAAAGGTAAATTTTATATTTTGTACATTTTAATACAATAAAAACTAAAACTTCTAGGAAATACTCCAGAGGAAACAACAACAAAACCAAAACTTCTCTAGACGATGCCAAATACCCCAGGGGGCATTATCCTCCCTTAAGAATCACTGAAGTGTGACAATGTCAAGTACTTTCAAATACGTAGGAAAAGATAAAACGATGTTTTCGTTGCAATTGTTTCAACTTTTAGAGACAGATTTGGCAATATCTCATATATTTAAAAAATACATATACTGATTCTACAAAACAGCAGTTGTATTCCTAACTGTAAATTTGAAGAAATGTTCACATCCATGCCCAAGGAGAGAGTCATAGAAATGCTCTTATCAGTGCAGCTTGTATGGAAATAGCAGTGGCAACAACCTAAAGGTTAATCAACAGAACAACTTTAAATATAACCTAGTATCCATTTAACATGGAATACACTGTATTCCTACCTAAAAACAGAATACCACAGATAATAGATACAATAGGCACCAATAATTTAACATTTAAAATACAATAATGCTATACTATCTAGTTATTTACAAACATATATACTTATATAGTAAAAAACCTGTAGAAATGAAATTAGGTGAATCACAAATTACACATTCTAGAGTGTTTCTGTGTGTCTGGTGATTGAAGGTTGGGGAAAGGAGTTAAGAGAGTGATCAGAGAGTGTTACAAAGACAAATTTAAAATTATTTTGATTATTACTCAAAGTCCACGGTGGATAAACAAATGCTTGCTATATCTTTATCATGCTCATGGATTTTGTTTTGTTTTGTTGAGACAGGGTCTCTCTGTAACCCAGCCTGGAGCTCAGTGGTGCAATCATAGCTCACACTCCCCAGTAGCTGGGACTAAATGCATGCCCCACTTGGCCTGGCTAATTTTTTTAATTTTTTGCAGAGACAGGGGTCTCACTCTTTTGCCCAGGCTGATCTCAAACTCCTGGTGTCAAGGGATACTCCTGATTTGGCCTTGCAAAGTACTAATATCATAAGCATGAGCCACCACACTTGGCAGACTGTGATTCTAAAATACTGTAAAATGTGTTTTAGAATGAAATAAAATACTGTGTAAACCAAATCATGTCATGATTCCATACACTTAATGGACTATGGAACATTTTTAATTTTGATATTCATTAACCTGAGAAATCATGTGCAGCATTGTATTGATTTGGGCAAATGCCATTTTATAATGATCACATGATTTGAAAGAATATGAAAATAGAAGTGTTTTTATGAAAAAACATTTAAATAAAAAGACAATTCTATGTTGTTAAGCGTTTCTCTTAAGTTGTATTTGCCTGTGTAGTTACTAATATATTCTAATGAAGTCTATTTGCCTAGAAAATAATATGCTGTTCTACACAGTTATTAAATTAAAATTAATTTATACAAAAATTAAATAATTGTAGGGGTGAGGTTTTCAGACCTCATTAATAGCAATGTGAATAGCGATATGCACTGTATTTAAAGAACAAGTACGTGTATTATGAAAGTGTAGAAAATAAGGCTCAGAAGACTGAATAGTTTATTGGGGAGAGGAGTGTTTTTGACTGGCAAAGTATAGAAAATATTCTGAAGGTGTTTTTTCCTCTGTACTGTATGTTGTTAAAACTTACATCTAAAACCCAATAAAATTTGATGGTGAGTGAGAATTGAAAGTGAAAACAGTAAAAAGTATTTTTCTCCAGCTTCAAAGCTGTTAGAAATTCAGGCAGTGATTGATTTTGACATGCATGACAGGTCAATATGCTATAGGTTCATAGAATAGAGTGAAGTTAAACTTTGGTATTTTGCCATATTTTCCTCATATTGATAAATATGAATTTTAAATTTGTCAGATGAGAAGATGTCCTGTGCACTTGGTTGGAAAAGATATCTGTTTATTTTTAAATGTCTTTTGCTCTAATATTTGATCATAAATTACTTGACAGTTGAAGATAGGAATGCATTTTGCTGATAAAGTTTCTGGCTTGATGAAAAAAATTATGGTGTTTTGCAATTTAAAATAGTAAAAAAGAGGTCAAAGTAATTTAGATTCTGAAAAAATTGCCACTGTCAGAGTGAAGAATCTGTCACAAACTTCATATTATCTGCCAAGAATATTTAACTTTCACTTCAATTTCAACTTTTTAAATGATTTTGATCAGTTAGATGTCTTATTAACACCAAATACTACTGAATGATAAGACTGCATTACCAGATCATGCACTAGGTATTGAACCACTCCATAAACATAGTGAAAAGGTAAAGTAACTTCTATATGTGCTCTTCACATAAGCACACTTCTTCCTGTTACTTAATTTTTAATGAGTTGAATAGAAGATAAAAGTATTCCTTTTTCTCCATCATTAGTGTAAAAATATCTGGATTGTATCCACAGGTGGAGAAAAAATAAGCAGAGAAGTAAAAAATGCAGATTTAAAAATTCTATAGGCCGGGCACGGTGGCTCACCCCTGTAATCCCAGCACTTTGGGAGGCCGAGGTGGGTGGATCATGAGGTCAGGAGATCGAGACCATCCTGGCTAACATGGTGAAACCCCGTCTCTACTAAAAATACAAAACAAAATTAGTTGGGCATGGTGGCGGGTGCCTGTAGTCCTAGCTACTCGGGAGGCTGAGGCAGGAGAATGGTGTGAACCCGGGAGGCCGAGCTTGCAGTGAGCCGAGATCGCACCACTGCACTCCAGCCTGGGCGACAGAGGGAGATTCCTTCTGAACAACAACAACAACAACAACAACAACAATAACAACAACAACAACAAAATTCTATAGATAAAGCTTGTTACTGTGGAAGTGTGTAACAGTCTAACGACTCTTAAATTTGTATCTCAGAAACATTAAGACTAATACTACATGTTCTCATCTATGAGTGTAAGCTAAATAATGTGTATATATGAACACAGAGTATGAAATGATAGACGATGGAGACTCAGAAGGGTAGGAGTTGGTGGGAGACAGGTGAATGATTAGAAATTACTTAATGAGTACACTAAAAGCTTTGACTTCACTGCTATAAAATGTATCCATATAACAAAATAATTCTTCTACTCTATAAACATATTTTTTTTACAAAAGATTTTGTATTCTATAAGAACCAATAAAATTGATGAGTTAGGTACTTCCCTTTTCAAACTCAATCAGATATTATCCAGCCTAAACTTCAGCATATTGTGTCCTCATCTCATTCCACAGAATAATTTTCTAATCAATTATTTGTTCACACTTGTTAAAGAAAATTAAAGCATAAATGTCTCCCAATTACATATTTTTACTTTAAAATAACCTCATAAAAGTTTAACCTTTATCATCATAAGAAATTGCTATTTAATGAACATATAATAACATAGATATGAACTATTTATTTAAATACCCAGTTTAGGAAGAATTATTCTTCTTCCTATGTAAACGGACAAGACACCATTCTGCAAATTGTTTAATAGGTTCCCTATTTATAGAGATATCATCTATTAGTGTAAAACCATATATTGAAATTCAAAGTCCGAAGAGTATATTGAAATCTACTTGTCCATTTTTGTGTTTCCAAGTACTTACCAAAGTAGAAATAGATCAACTATATACTAACAAAATAATAATAATAACAAAGTTTGATCTGATTTTATCATCCATTCACTCCTTAATTTCACTGATCAGTCTTCATAAAATTTCTCCTAAAGAGAGAAAATCATACATGAACAAAACAGATGAAAAACTGACAAGTGAAAGTCTTTCTGCCATTGTTACGTTTACATAATATTTTCTTTTTAAACATATATATCCCTATATATCACTTCAGTAACAGATTTTAAACCATCACCAACAATGGACTTAGCATTGTCAAACTCAGTGACTTTCTGTCATCAAGTTTTATCTCTTTGTTTCAATTTTTCCTCTCTCATCTGCTTTCTCATAAAATTCCTATTACTTCTCTGCCTATTTCATTTATCTTTGCTTAGTCAACATGCCTCTATTCGTCTCTTAAATAAGAATGTACCAAGTGTGTCCCAGTACTTTATATTCTGCTGTGATTATTATGAAAAAATAAATTATAAAATTCATTTGCATAGACACAGGTTGAGTAAGTCCAAAGAATTGCAGAAATGTGCATTCTTAAAATATCATAGGAGATTTTCATAGCTAATAGTAGGACCCCACTTTGAGAAAAAAAATCTTAAAAGTAGAAATAATTAAAAAGTTTTATTTCAAATATGATCCTTTGTTATTCTGTATATTTCAAATTATTTTTTTAAAACCCACAAAACTATATGTATTAGAAATCCATTAAATATCTGTCAAGTGCAAGTCAATCTTATTTAATTTCATGGCTTTAACTTTATTTGCATTGCTTTAAAATGTGGACAGCACAAAGAATCTTTCATTGGGTACATAGTGAATATTTTTGAATAATTATATCAATAAATGCATGATTCGATCTTAAGCTAAAGTTTTCCACTGATCTTTAAAACTCAATATCTAGTATTTATCTTTCTCTATTTGGCATTTTCAATGCCATCTAAGATAGAAATCCATCCAAATGGCGTAGAACAGAATAGGGAATTGTTAAAAAAAAAAAAAAAAAAAAAAAAAAAAATTCTTCAATGAGAATTCTTAAAGAACCAGAAGAAAGATTTTATTCAGGACCATTGTGATAGGCATAAAGACCATTGTACAGGAGAGAGATTGGGCTCAACTCCTAATATAGATAGCATGGGCAAATGGGAATTTATAGCCAAGAGGAAGGGTAAAGGTCAATGGATGGAAAATCACTAAGAGGAAATATCAAAGGTAACGAGAATTTTGGATAAGCTGACCTAATAAGATTGTAACTGAAGATAGGCCAGGGTGATCAGTCATCACCTGGGGGATAAAGGATGAGAAATCTAATGAGGTATGGTGATCTGACGATGATCAGATATTGTTTGGATTAGCTGGATTCTTTAGCTGGGTTCTTTGCTAAATCTGTTTTTACAAAGTTGCCAGTGGGTCTAGAAGAGGCTTGGGAACCTGGCTAATGGTTAGCTATGCAAAGAATTTTTGTCAGGATAAATAGATACCCAAACAAAAATAGATTGATGGGAAAAATCAAAGTGGTATACATTTTTTTAATTGTTAAATCAAATATTTAAATTTGTTTTTAAAAGTCAGTATTTGTGTTCCCAAATTTTCAGATGATTCCTGCATCTCAGAATTCATTTTTTCTTTGTTTTTTTTTATTTATATAAATTTTTAATATCAAGGAAGGGATTTTGTAAAATTTTATGAACAGTGAAACAATGGCATGTTGGTAATTTGAAAAAAGAGCATTGACTTATTTATATAAGACCTAATTGTTATACGCAGATGGTAGCTGAGTCATATGTTGATTTACACTCATTGAAAATGCTGCATGAGAAAAATAATAATAAATTAGAATAAATAGAAATAAATTGGTAGTTATTATTTTCCTACAATTATTTGCAATTTCTCAGAAACAAATATGCAAAACAGAATCAGCAAAATGAGTTTTTCAATATGATTTGGGAAGAAAATTGCCAGCTAGAACTCTATTTAAAAAATTACTAAAGGTTCTAAATTAAACCCAAACTGTGAAACAATTATTCTTCTGAATCTTGTTATTTTCAGCATTATAATATTATTTCATTCTGAATATATCTCTTCTTTCTGAGTGTGACTTGATTTTAGATATCCTAATGGAATTTGTTAGAGTTGTTTCCTTGGAATTTTTGGAGTATCAAGAATCTGGAGATGTGTCTATTTCATACCCAGATATGTTATAGCCCCATGCCAGGCTGCATAAAGCAATAACACAACTCTTGTGACTGCATCTTCCCCTAGTAAGCAGAAATTCCAGTAATAGCTCTCCATCCTGTCTTCTTAAATGATTTCACCTTGTCAGTAGTGACTATAGAGACCACATGCAATCCTTTGATTTTGCTTAGTAATTCACGATGGCCCCCAGAAAGAAGTGGGAGATGGATGGCAGGAAATAAAATACCATAGGATAGGTTGGTTCTAAAGATTATGCTATTCAAGAAGCTTACAAAGGAGAAAATATGCAACACGTTTCCTCATGAAATGCAATTTTTTCATAGTAAGTGGATTTACACATATACTTACACACACTCACAGTCTGGGAATGAAAATGAGAAAATGATTGATAATTAAAATGAGAAAATGATTATACAGAAAAAGCATAATTTTTAAAAAGTTTTCAATCTTATGGCATTGTTTCTAATACCTAAATTTGAAAAATGATTCAAGACTGTCTCTTTTATTGTTCTTTGCCGATCGAGCAAAAATAAAACATCTTAATTTATTCCACAAAGAAGAAATATATTTAAAATAATCTCAATTAGTCATAAATGGTAAATAGTGATAGATTGAACAGATAAATTAGTAAAATAATTTAGATAATTGTATTACTATGTCCTATTTGAGGGAAACTTCCTTGGGTTTATGATTCACCAAAAAATAAACAAGGTTTGAGTGATAATTAAAACATATGATTCCATTCAAAAACACTGTCTACTTAGTAAAATGAGGTTAAAAGTTTCCTTGCTAATTATGTAAGAAGCCGTGTAAGAAAAGCTGAGTTAACTGGCACCACATTTACAATTTAACACGTCATTATATTTTTATTTATCTTTCCTTCTTTCTCTTTTTTCTTCATTTTCTTTCTTCCCTTTCTTGCTTCTGTTTTCCTTTCTTCCTTTCTTTCTTCATCCTTCCCTTCCTCTCTTTCTTCCTTCCCCCCTCTTCACTTTTTCTTTATTCTTTCTCTTTCCTTCCTTCTTTTACATTTTAGTTCCTATTTCAAATTGAGACACAGCTATGATTTTTCTAAAACTTCCGTTTCTACTATTCAGATACTATTACTAAGACCAAACATAGATTTTATTAATTGTGGTCCTTTTGTTTCAAATAATAAACACGAAAAATACTTATGTAAAATGATTCTACAAGCTCATCTATCATAACAAAAGTCTAGAAGGAATCTAGTCCTTACTCAGAAAAAAACCAAAGCCAAAAAAATTAAATGGTGTCAGGATCTCAGTCTGTACTGTGTTTACACAAAATCTTTATTTTTGTCTTATCTTTAAAGTTACTTGTTTTTTTCCCCAGGAGTCAGGAATTTTTTGCCCTTTGATTCACATTGTGGATTTTGATTTGTCCTAGATCTCATATGGACATGGTGAGTCACATAGAAATTATTCATCTCTCACTTCCTCTTACAATTTCAAATCCTGTAAAAACAACCCTAGTTATTCCAGCATTAGTAATTTATACTTTGTTGAACATGGAATTCAAGGTTGGTGGAGATATGAAAGAAAAAGACACTAGAAAGTAATGATTCACGTTTTTAGATCTTCAGAACTACTGAAAGGAAATGTGAGACTCCCTGTAATTTAAACATAAAACCCAACATCTGCTCATGACTAAGCATTGCAGAAAAGATGAAAAAGTGTTCTCAATTTTCAGTAATATTGCAACCTTGTATTAATAAAGAAGTAAATTTATAAGTAACATTACTATTATGTGGGATTTAAATTTCATGAGAAGGGTGAACATTGGAGGCCTTGCTTGGACACTTGTGTGCTCAGAATCCCGACCATGCTCACTGAAAACCAGAGATAAGTCAGTCTGCCAAAAATAAATAAATAAATAAATAAGAAAAAAGGAAGATGTTATTCTGGAGATTAGCAGAGACTTGAGGTCTCCAGAGTTTGAACTACTTATTCTCTTGGCAGTTTTCTAGTTTTCACTATTGTGTTTTTCTCAAGCTGGCTAAATTGTATTTTTCTTAATCCCAACCAAAAAAATTTTTGACCAGCACAAAAACAAGATAAATAGGGCATTTGGCAAAGGCCCTGAAGATCAGAATTATCAGATATCTCTTTTGGTGTCATCTTATTGATGAAATGTTTTTAAATATTAATGTTTGACTGTACTAGTGCAATGTAATAGTGGTAAATAAAGAAAATGAAATAGATTTCATAGTAAAAAGAAAACCAATTTTACTGTAATCTCTTTTCATGGTAAAGTAAATATGTAGAGTATTTTTACAATTGTTTAGCCAATTAACTGAAAATAAGTATTTCTTTGCTTCATCATACTATGACACACATGCAAAATAGTAAATTACTGCCTACTGACCTTTTAAATGAATGGCTCCATAACATGGAATGCACAGGAGAGACTATGGCAAAGTGATATTCGCTTACTAATATTTAGAAAATGTATAAGCCTTTAATAATTAACTCATCAAAGATTGAATATAAAATGTGCTTTTATAAGAGAAAAATTCTCTGCCTGTATCAGAATTTCATTAGAGAAACAGAATGTGTAGGACATGATAGATAGATAGATAGATAGATAGATAGATAGATAGATAGGTAGATAGATAGATAGAGGGTTTGAAAATAATTGTGGAGGCTGGGTGGGCAAGTTCAAAATCTACAGGGCAAGCCATCAAGATGTGAACAGTGGAAGTCTGAGGTATGAGCTGGAACTTCAGTCCAAAGGAAGAATTTCTACTTATTTATTTATTCATTTTTTTTATTATTTATTTCTTTATTTATTTTGAGATGGAGTTTCACTCTTTTTGCCCAGGCTGGAGTGCAATAGTGCGATCTTGGCTTACTGCACTCTCTGCTTCCCGGGTTCAAGGTTCAAGTGACTTTCCTGCTTCAGCCTCCCAAGTAGCTGCGATTATAGGCGTGCACCACCATGCCCTGCTAATTTTGTATTTCTGGTAGAGACAGGGTTTCTCCATGATAGTCAGGCTGGTCTCGAACTCCCTACCTCAGGTGATCCGTCCCCCACCCCCTCGCCCCGGCCTCTCAAAGTGTTGGGATAACAGGCGTGAACCACCACCCCTGCAGATTTCTTCTTCTTTAAGGAAGCCGCGGTTCTGTGTTAAAGACCTTTTGCTTGATTGAGTTAGGCTCACCTGACTATCTAAAAGAATCTAACTCCTTATTATCAGATGTAGAATATGTGATAATAGAAGCAAGAGATTGGAGTGATGGAACCATGAACTAAGGAAAGCCAAACCATACCAGAAGTCTCAAAAAATGTTAAAAGGCAAGGAACAGATTCACTCCTGGAGCCTCCAGAAGAAATTGGGGCTTCTGACATTTTAATTTAGCTCACTAGGACTCATTTCAAACTCCTGGTGTCCAGTTACAGAAAATCAAATTTTGTTATCTAGGTCATTAAGTTAATGATAATTTGTAATAGTCATCATAAAAAATTACACGTATATTGTGTGTGTACTTTTTCATAGATTACATATTTTATTCTGAATTTTAATACTTTGTATGATTTCTTAGATGATGACAGAAAAAACAAACTTTCCAGTTGTCATTGAAGAGTTGTGAAAATCACTTTCTGAACATCAAACATATTTAAAAATAACTCCTGAAACTTATGTCTAAATAAATAATTTAATGGGCATTTATTAAAATAAAAATATATCTACTTTATGTACCTGATAAATGTCAGGATTTAAAAAATAAGATGTAAAAGTACCAAGACAAAAAAGTCAATTCAGAACTCTGTATCTCATAAAACTCTGCTTTACAAATGAGGAAGAACATGAGCCATTTCCAGATAAACAAAAAACAGAAGTTTATTACTGCTATACCTTCCATACAAGAAATACTAAAGGGAGTTCTTCCAGTTTAACTGAAAGGAAACTGGATACTAATTTGAAGCCATATGAAAGCATAAAGTTCTCCAGGGAAGATAAATACGTGGACAAATTCTTTAAAACAGTATTATTGTAATTTTGGTTTGTAACCATTTTTTATTATACTATAAGATTTGAAAGGCAAAATCATAAAAAAAATTATAAATCGATGTTAATGGCATACAATATACAGAAATGTAATTTGTGATATCAGTACCATAAGGGAGAGATATAAAGAAATAGAATTTTGTATGATTTTGTATGATGTTGCAATTAACTTGGTATCAACTAAAATAGATTGCTTTGACTTTAGGATATTATATATAATCACCAATGACAACCACTAAGAAAATATTTATAGCATGTACAAAAAAGGAATTAAAAAGGAAATTAAAACTTATTACAAAAAATAAGAAGGCAGTACCAAAGGAACTGAGGGATAACAAAAAGCTGTAAAATGCATAAACAAGTACCAAAATGGCAATAGTAAGTTAATTATTTTAAAGGTAAATGAATTAAAACTACAAATTAAAAAGTGTTTCAAAAGAATTAGTTAAAAACACAAAAATCAACTATTTGATGCCTACAAGACTCACTTTAGATCCAAGGATACATATGGTTTAAAACTGAAAGAACGGAAAAAAGTTTCCATGCAAATAATAACCAAAAGAAAGCAGGTGTAAAGAAGCCACAATGCAGAGAATGATAGAGGCTTCCAGAACGGCCTCTTCATGAGTTATTGGAGACTCCACTATTTTAGCATTATCAAAATATAATCTGAAACAAAGTTAATGTTTGAGATTAAGGAGGATTTTTAGATTGATTATACCAGATAAAATGAAAATATAGAAACTGTAGTAATAGCATGGTCAGCCCTTTAACTACTAGGGACACACAAAGCAACAGAACGTTGCATAACTTAAAAGGATTCACTCTGGGATATAAGAGATTGAAAATACTATCATGACTGATACATAGAGAAGTTTCATTGATGGGAATGCACAATGAAAACATGAATCTATCACTTTGATGAACGCTGGTTTACAAACATAAGGAACATTTAATCTTTAGGAGCAAAAGAAAATTCAGAGGATTCACCATATAAGTAAGAAAGTCACAGCCCAGGGCGGAGCAAGATGGCTGAATAGGAACAGCTCCAGTCTCCAACTCCCAGCGCGAGCGACACAGAAGACCGGTGATTTCTGCATTTTCAACTGAGGTACTGGGGTCATCTCACTAGGGAGTGCCGGACAATCGGTGCTGGTCAGCTGCTGCAGCCTGACCAGCGAGAGCTGAAGCAGGGCGAGGCATCGCCTCACCTGGAAGTGCAAGGGGGAAGGGAATCCGTTTTCCTAGCCAGGGGAACTGAGACACACAACACCTGGAAAATCGGGTAACTCCCACCCCAATACGGCGCTTTAAGCAAAGAGGCACACCAGGAGAATATACCCCACGCCTGGCCGGGAGGGTCCCACACCCACGGAGCCTCCCTCACTGCTAACACAGCAGTCTGCGGCGATCCATCGGCAAGGCAGCAGCGAGGCTGGGGGAGGGGCGCCCGCCATTGCTGAGGCTTAAGTAGGTAAACAAAGCCGCTGAGAAGCTCCAATTGGGTGGAGCTCAGAGCAGCTCAAGGAAGCCTGCCTGTCTCTGTAGACTCCACCTCTGGGGACAGCACACAGCTGAAGACCAACAGGGGAAACAGCGGGGGCCGGTGCAGACGCGAACGACTCTGTCTGACAGCTTTGGGGAGAGCCGTGGATCTCCCAACTCGGAGGTTGAGATCTGAGAACGGACAGACTGCCTGCTCAGGTGTGTCCCTGACCCCTGAGTAGCCTAGCTGGGAGAAATCCCACACTAGGGGCAGTCTGACACCCCACACCTCACAGGGTGGAGTACACCCCTGAGAGGAAACTTCCAAAGGAAGAATCAGACAGGTACACTCGCTGTTCAGCAATATTCTATCTTCGGCAACCTCTGCTGTTGATACCCAGGCAAACAGGGTCTGGAGTGGACCTCAAGCAATCTCCAACAGACCAACAGACAGTCCTTCTGACTGTCAGAAGGAAAACTATCAAACAGGAAGAAACCTATACCAAAACCCCATCAGTACGTCACCACCATCAAAGACCAGAGACAGATAAAACCACAATATGGGGAAGAAGCAGGGCAGAAAAGCTGGAAATTCAAAAAATAAGAGCGCATCTCCCCCTGCAAAGGAGCGCAGCCCATCGCCAGCAACGGATCAAAGCTGGTCAGAGAATGACTTGGATGAGAGGAGAGAAGAAGGCTTCAGTCCATCAAACTTCTCAGAGCTAAAGGAGGAATTACGTACCCAGCGCAAAGAAACTAAAAATCTTGAAAAAAGAGTGGAAGAATTGACAGCTAGACTAATTAATGCAGAGAAGATCATAAACGAAATGACAGAGATGAAAACCATGACACGAGATATACGTGACAAATGCACAAGCTTCAGTAACCGACTCGATCAACTGGAAGAAAGAGTATCAGCGATTGAAGATCAAATGAATGAAATGAAGCGAGAAGAGAAATCAAAAGAAAAAAGAAGAAAAAGAAATGAGCAAAGCCTGCAAGAAGTATGGGATTACATAAAAAGACCAAATCTACGTCTGATTGGGGTGCCTGAAAGTGAGGGGGAAAATGGAACCAAGTTGGAAAACACTCTTCAGGATATCATCCAGGAGAACTTCCCCAACCTAGTAGGGCAGGCCAACATTCAAATTCAGGAAATACAGAGAATGCCACAAAGATACTCCTCCAGAAGAGCAACTCCAAGACACATAAATGCCAGATTCACCAAAGTTGAAATGAAGGAAAAAATCTTAAGGGCAGCCAGAGAGAAAGGTCGGGTTACCCACAAAGGAAAGCCCATCAGACTAACAGCAGATCTCTCGGCAGAAACTCTACAAGCCAGAAGAGAGTGGGGGCCAAAATTCAACGTTCTTAAAGAAAAGAATTTTCAACCCAGAATTTCATATCCAGCCAAACTAAGTTTCATAAGTGAAGGAGAAATAAAATCCTTTACAGATAAGCAAATGCTTAGAGATTTTGTCATCACCAGGCCTGCCTTACAAGAGACCCTGAAGGAAGCCCTAAACATGGAAAGGAACAACCGGTACCAGCCATCACAAAAACATGCCAAAATGTAAAGACCATCGAGGCTAGGAAGAAACTGCATCAACTAACGAGCAAAATAACCAGTTAATATCATAATGGCAGGTTCAAGTTCACACATAACAATATTAACCTTAAATGTTAATGGACTAAATGCTCCAATTAAAAGACACAGACTGGCAAACTGGATAAAGAGTCAAGACCCATCAGTCTGCTGTATTCAGGAGACCCATCTCACATGCAGAGACATACATAGGCTCAAAATAAAGGGATGGAGGAAGATCTACCAAGCAAATGGAGAACAAAAAAAAGCAGGGGTTGCAATCCTTGTCTCTGATAAAACAGACTTTAAACCATCAAAGATCAAAAGAGACAAAGAAGGCCATTACATAATGGTAAAGGGATCAATTCAACAGGAAGAGCTAACTCTCCTAAATATATATGCACCCAATACAGGAGCACCCAGATTCATAAAGCAAGTCCTTAGAGACTTACAAAAAGACTTAGACTCCCATACAATAATAACGGGAGACTTCAACACTCTGCTGTCAACATTAGACAGATCAACGAGACAGAAAGTTAACAAGGATATCCAGGAATTGAACTCATCTCTGCACCAAGCGGACCTAATAGACATCTATAGAACTCTCCACCCCAAATCAACAGAATATACATTCTTCTCAGCACCACATCGCACTTATTCCAAAATTGACCACATAATTGGAAGTAAAGCACTCCTCAGCAAATGTAAAAGAACAGAAATGATAACAAACTGTCTCTCAGACCACAGTGCAATCAAACTAGAACTCAGGACTAAGAAACTCAATCAAAACCGCTCAACTACATGGAAACTGAACAACCTGCTCCTGAATGACTACTGGGTACGTAACGAAATGAAAGCGGAAATAAAGATGTTCTTTGAAACCAATGAGAACAAAGATACAACATACCAGAATCTCTGGGACACATTTAAAGCAGTGTGTAGAGGGAAATTTATAGCACTAAATGCCCACAAGAGAAAGCAGGAAAGATCTAAAATTGACACTCTAACATCACAATTAAAAGAACTAGAGAGGCAAGAGCAAACACATTCAAAAGCTAGCAGAAGGCAAGAAATAACTAAGATCAGAGCCAAACTGAAGGAGATAGAGACACAAAAAACCCTCCAAAAAATCAATGAATCCAGGAGTTGGTTTTTTGAAAAGATCAACAAAATTGACAGACCGCTAGCAAGGCTAATAAAGAAGAAAAGAGAGAATAATCAAATAGATGCAATAAAAAATGATAAAGGGGATATCACCACCGACCCCACAGAAATACAAACTACCATCAGAGAATACTATAAACACCTCTACGCAAATCAACTAGAAAATCTAGAAGAAATGGATAATTTCCTGGACACTTACACTCTCCCAAGGCTAAACCAGGAAGAAGTTGAATCCCTGAATAGACCAATAGCAGGCTCCGAAATTGAGGCAACAATTAATAGCCTACCCAGCAAAAAAAGTCCAGGACCAGATGGATTCACAGCTGAATTCTACCAGAGGTACAAGGAGGAGCTGGTACCATTCCTTCTGAAACTATCCCAATCAATAGAAAAAGAGGGAATCCTCCCTAACTCATTTTATGAGGCCAACATCATCCTGATACCAAAGCCTGGCAGAGACACAACAAAAAAAGAGAATTTTAGACCAATATCCCTGATGAACATTGATGCAAAAATTCTCAATAAAATACTGGCAAACCGGATTCAGCAGCACATCAAAAAGCTTATCCACCATGATCAAGTGGGCTTCATCCCTGGGATGCAAGGCTGGTTCAACATTCGCAAATCAATAAACGTAATCCAGCATATAAACGGAACCAAAGACAAGAACCACATGATTATCTCAATAGATGCAGAAAAGGCTTTTGACAAAATTCAACAGCCCTTCATGCTAAAAACGCTCAATAAATTCGGTATTGATGGAACATACCTCAAAATAATAAGAGCTATTTATGACAAACCCACAGCTAATATCATACTGAATGGGCAAAAACTGGAAACATTCCCTTTGAAAACTGGCACAAGACAGGGATGCCCTCTCTCACCACTCCTATTCAACATAGTCTTGGAAGTTCTGGCTAGGGCAATCAGGCAAGAGAAAGAAATCAAGGGTATCCAGTTAGGAAAAGAAGAAGTCAAATTGTCCCTGTTTGCAGATGACATGATTGTATATTTAGAAAACGCCATCGTCTCAGCCCAAAATCTCCTTAAGCTGATAAGCAACTTCAGCAACGTCTCAGGATACAAAATTAATGTGCAAAAATCACAAGCATTCTTATACACCAGTAACAGACAAGCAGAGAGCCAAATCAGGAATGAACTTCCATTCACAATTGCTTCAAAGAGAATAAAATACCTAGGAATCCAGCTTACAAGGGATGTAAAGGACCTCTTCAAGGAGAACTACAAACCACTGCTCAGTGAAATCAAAGAGGACACAAACAAATGGAAGAACATACCATGCTCATGGATAGGAAAAATCAATATCGTGAAAATGGCCATACTCCCCAAGGTTATTTATAGATTCAATGCCATCTCCATCAAGCTACCAATGAGTTTCTTCACAGAATTGGAAAAAACGGCTTTAAAGTTCATATGGAATCAAAAAAGAGCCCGCATTGCCAAGACAATCCTAAGTCAAAAGGACAAAGCTAGAGGCGTCACGCTACCTGACTTCAAACTATACTGCAAGGCTACAGTAACCAAAACAGCATGGTACTGATACCAAAACAGAGATATAGACCAATGGAACAGAACAGAGTCCTCAGAAATAATACCGCACATCTACAGCCATCTGATCTTTGACAAACCTGAGAGAAACAAGAAATGGGGAAAGGATTCCCTATTTAATAAATGGTGCTGGGAAAATTGGCTAACCATAAGTAGAAAGCTGAAACTGGATCCTTTCCTTACCCCTTATACAAAGATTAATTCAAGATGGATTAGAGACTTAAATGTTAGACCTAATACCATAAAAACCCTAGAAGAAAATCTAGGTAGTACCATTCAGGACATAGGCATGGGCAAGGACTTCATGTCTAAAACACCAAAAGCAACGGCAACAAAAACAAAAATTGACAAATGGGATCTAATTAAACTAAAGAGCTTTTGCACAGCAAAAGAAACTACCATCAGAGTGAACAGGCAACCTACAGAATGGGAGAAACTTTTGCAACCTACTCATCTGACAAAGGGCTAATATCCAGAATCTACAAAGAACTCAAACAAATATACAAGAAAAAAACAAACAACCCCATCAAAAAGTGGGGAAAGGATATGAACAGACATTTCTCAAAAGAAGATATTCATACAGCCAACAGACACATGAAAAAATGCTCATCATCACTCGCCATCAGAGAAATGCAAATCAAAACCACAATGAGATACCATCTCACACCAGTTAGAATGGCAATCATTAAGAAGTCAGGAAACAACAGGTGTTGGAGAGGATGTGGAGAAATAGGAACACTTTTACACTGTTGGTGGGATTGTAAACTAGTTCAACCATTATGGAAAACAGTATGGCAATTCCTCAAGGATCTAGAACTAGAAGTACCATATGACCCAGCCATCCCACTACTGGGTATATACCCAAAGGATTATAAATTATTCTACTACAAAGACACATGTACACGTATGTTTATTGCGGCACTATTCACAATAGCAAAGACTTGGAATCAACCCAAATGTCCATCTGTGACAGACTGGATTAAGAAAATGTGGCACATATACACCATGGAATACTATGCAGCCATAAAAAAGGATGAGTTTGCGTCCTTTGTAGGGACATGGATGCAGCTGGAAACCATCATTCTTAGCAAACTATCACAAGAAGAGAAAACCAAACACCGCATGTTCTCACTCATAGGTGGGAACTGAACAATGAGATCACTTGGACTTGGGAAGGGGAACATCACGCACTGGGGCCTATCATGGGGAGGGGGGAGGGGGGAGGAGGGAGGGATTGCATTGGGGAGTTATACATGATATAAATGATGAATTGATGGGTGCTGACGAGTTGATGGGTACAGCACACCAACATGGCATAAGTATACATATGTAACAAACCTGCACATTATGCACATGTACCCTAGAACTTAAAGTATAATAAAAATAAAAAATAAAATTAAAAAAAAAAAAAGAAAGTCACAGCCCACAGAGAAAAATTATAAAGTCTTTCAAATTTAAAGAGGTATCTATTTTGTTGAAATATGTGTTTTGAAAAAGTGAAATATATCATTAGAGAAAAATTCTTTTAAACTTCAAGTTATGCTGTAACTCATGTGATTTATAGAAACATTTCACTCATCTTTGATAGTATTACAGAATAAATGTTAGTTAGGTGGAATATTCCTAAAGAGTACTAGATTCACAAACACTGCATGTTCTCACTCATAGGTGGGAATTGAACAATGACATCATTTGGACTCGGGAAGGGGAACATCACACATCGGGGCCTATCATGGGGAGGGGGAAAGGGGGAGGGATTGAATTGGGAGTTATACCTGATATAAATGACGAATTGATGGGTGCTGACGGGTTGATGGGTGCAGCACACCAACATGGTACAAGTATAAATATGTAACAAACCTGCACGTTATGCACATGTACCCTAGAACTTAAAGTATAATAATAATAATAAAAAAAAAAACAAATGTGCTGTCTTACATGCATTAGGTTTCACTTATTTCTTCATTACATATAAACATGTTTGATTTTCATATAGTTCTGATAAAAGCAATAAAATGATGATAAATGTATTAGCTGATAAGATTAGTTGTGTTTTAAAGCTAAAATAAAAATAATTCTTTATACTTTGAATCAATAATTTTCCCTCAATGAATTAATTTTGTCTCTACTGAGTTCTGTTTTTCAAGTTATTTTTCTCTAAGATAAGTGAAATTTCAATATGTCTTAATAAAACTAAATATTGCTGTTTAAATTTTAAGTGATGATCCAAATTATGTGAATCCTAGTCAATTACAGACTGTAAATTTGAAATAATAAATTCTCAAAGTTTGTTCTATATTCAAACATTATTAGATACTACTCCTATTGATAATAATTGGCATACAGAATTTACACCTTCACTTTGTAAAAGGAAAGATGACAGAAATAATTAGGTATTTTTGGTATGCTCTAGATGATTTACATGAACTGAGAAGTCTTGTAAGCCTATCCCATTATTTGATATCCAAAGTGAAAGTCTCTCAAACCAAAGAGACAAGGTCGATATTAACTAGATTAATGTTGCACAGGGAAGTGTTACTAGTTGGACTATTTTTCAATAGTTTTAGTTCTCTTTCTTGGGGGGCATGTGAAGTGACATGCAAATGTTTATGTAACTGGAAAATTGATATAATCATTGTAATAAAATTGCTTATAAAGAGCTTTAATTTATTGTCTATCTGACCATGAATAGAAATTCCTGCTCAAACCCTGTAGATTGTGATGAAACTTCTCAGGGTTGGAGTTGCATTCTAGTGGCCCTATACCTCTAGAATTTCAGAGATAGTAATGCACCCACAGATCCATTAGATCTAGTGGGAACTGTGTGGGTGACCGCACTTTCTCCAGTTCCTAATACCTCTTGACAGTTCTCTGCATGGCCTCAGGCTATTGTGAAATCCTTTGAAATCTAGATGGAGGAAGCCATGCCCCTATAGCTCCTGCACTTTTGAACTTGTAAGGTTAACACTGCATGAATGTTGCCAAAATTTGAGACTTGCAACTTCCAAAATTGTGGCGCAAGCTGCGTCTGGGCTCTTTGAGCCACACCTGAGGTGACCAAGGAGTTCTGCCAGGAATTCAAGGAGCAGAGAGTTGAAGCAGCCATGGGCAGTGAGCCAACATACCAAGGGTACTTGAGGCCTCTCTTTTGACATGTTTTCTTGCTGTAGGCCTTGGTACTCTGTACCTGTGATGGGAGGGATGGTACCAGTAATCTCCAAACTGCCTTCAAGATAAGATCATTCTTCCATTGCTCCGATAAATAGCCCCTGGCTTTGTTCTATCCATACTAATCTTTCTAGCAAACTTGGTTTCCTCTCCTGAAAATGCTCTTTCATCCTCTGCCACACCTCCAGGGTGAGGTTCTTTCAAACCCTTAAATTCTGTTTCCTTTTTAGTTAGAAAGTCCCTATCTTCAAATCATTTGTTTCTTCTTGAATTTTACTGTATGCAGTTAAAAGGAGCCATGCCACAATCTGAATATTTTGCTACATAGGTATTTCTTCTCCCAGATATCCTAGTTAATCACTAGCAAAGCTCAACCTTCCATGAAATCCTAGGACATGGCCACAATTCAGCCGAGTTTTTTGTCATTTGTAACAGGGATGATTATTTTCTCCAGTTTCCAATACCTTTTGTCTGAGATCTCATTTGAATGATCCTTACCAACATTCTGATCATGACCACCTAAATAATCCTTGGAAATTTCGGACTTTTCATACAGGTCTTCTCTTCTGAGCTTTCCCCCAGAAATTCCCTTAATGCTCTATTTATGGCAATCTAGCCTTTTTCTAGCCTGTTCTTTCAAATTTTGTCTACCACTATCCATTACCCAGTTCAAAACCGTTTCCACAGTTTTCGGTGTTTGTCATAGCAACCACCCCACCTGTCAGTGCTGCAACCACCCCACCTGTCAGTGCTGTGCTGTCAGTGCTGTCAGTGTTTGTGCTGTTATAACAGAATTTCACAGACTGGGTAGTTTATAATGTACACAAATTTATTGGCTCACACTCTAGAGGCTGAGTAGTGCACTCTACGGTACGAGCATTTGGCAAGGACTTTCTGGCAGTGTTATCCCATGCTGGAAGGGCAGAGAGGGCAGATAAAGTAAGAGATAAAACTTGAAGCCTCAAGTCCTTTTATAATCATCATGAATACATTCATGGCGGGGGTGGGGGCAGTCCTCATTACTTAAACACTTTCCATTAGGCCTCATCTTCAAACAGTGTTGCACTGGGGATGAAGTTTCCAACACATGCATTTTGAGGGACTCATTCAAACTATTGCAATAGTCTTACATTAAAATCCTCATCTTTAATGTTAATCATAGTTACATTCATATATATATATATATATATATATATATATATATATACTCCAAATAAGGATTTTTCTCTGTGTCATTCTGATACTGTCAGTTACTGTAATAAAATAACACAATCTGTGTATTATTTCATCAGCAGGTGTTTTGGCTTGCCTTTCATGTTACCTGGGCCCTGCAATGCAGTAGAAACCTATTTTTAATTCCTCTGAAAGAAACATCTAACAATTACAGCCTTAGAACTTTAAAACAGAGGACTATATCAAGGATTCTGAGACTAAGAATTTCCAGCACACTCTAAATACAAAAGCAGACGAGTTCTTGGCTGGCGGACTAATAACCTAGAAACAACAAAACAAGCAGATGACTTTGAGTGGTAGCCTGCTACCCCAGAACCATCAGATGAGAATTCATTAAATACAAGTGAATCAGAGTAATGAGCAAACTTTTATTTTGATTGTTTTCCTTGGGTTGTTTAGGTACACTTTTTGATATTCCATATATTGAATTTTTGTTATTATGATGTATTATTTTTCCTTCCTGTTTTATTTTTAACTCTCATTTTAATAGGATACTTGAGTTATTCTTTCAATAATCTTACTCTATTTACTTGTTATTTTTGCTTTTACACTCTACAAATGTGCGCTACAAGACTACTCATTGAGAGATGATCTAACACAAAATCAATTGCACAATTTCAAGTCGTAGGGAATGGAAGCTCTAAGTCCTAAAAGGAACAGGAAGTGCGAGGGTTTATTTGTAGCAACAAAAAAATGTAGTTATTTTTGATATTTGGAAAAGCCAGCAAGATTCAGCAAGAATTCCACAATTATTTACCCAATACTGTGATGCTATGTTTTTAAGGGGTAAAAAATGGGTAAGATCCAGTGTACATTACAAAGTCATAAATATTATCAGTTATAGATAACAAATAGAATTGGAACTGAAAATAGGTCTCTATATAAATGTGTGTATAAATATGCATATATTCACATACATATTCCATATACCATATATTTAAATACATATGTATGCATATAAATTACTATCTATAGACTATTTCAGATATTAGAAGACATGTGTTATGATAATTTCATAGGCATTTTAATCTAATTATATTGAAAGGAGACTCAGATGTGTCTTGTTGGTTGTGACTGACTACTTGTCCAGCTCTACTGCCCTCCTGCCTCTCAGGGTTTTATACATATGTGTATGTGTGCTGATGAATATGCCGTTATGCATATGTGTTATGAATATGCTGTATGTGTCTTTGTGTGTGTGTGCGTGTATGTGTGTGTGTGTGTGTATTTTTAAGTTTTCTCCTTCCTCATAGTATTGCCTTTTGTATTAAAACTTTGTTTGCTTTTGCTAGACTGCTATGTGCTTTCATTTGCTCATAGTAAAGCTGTCAAATGGTAAAGATTGGCCATATTGCAATACATGTTTAAGACTTTTCCTAGAAACGTTTAAAAAAAAAATCCATCATTTCCTAATACTTTTGTTTATAGGAGGCACCACAAGTAATGGACAACATTAATACATTTGCCTAATTGGATAGTGATATTTATATCTGTGCTCTCACAACTAGTAAAAAATGTCAAAACGTTTACTTTATTATTATTTTCAAGAAACTCATGTTGTAAGTGCTTGGCCATATTTGCATTTTTTCTGGATAGTTTTGCATTTCAACTTGCATATATTAATAGTGTATTGAATGTGTGGTCTTTCACAGACTTGCAACCTGAACGTAATTTGATAAAAGTTTTTTAACAAAATATACCATTTCTGTTCACAGAAGCATACATTATGTTCATTACTTGGTTTATATATCCTTCATAGTACTTACGCTTGCCTGTTTAATGAAGGCATTTAATTTGAATTTCTCTGAATAGCATTGTATTTTTATATAAACATACACAAAATCCTCTATTTTCAAAAATTATGTTTTCTTCTACATTTTTAAATTAAAAAATAACTCATTGGTAAATCGTCAAATTTTTAATCTAAAAAAATAGAAATGAAGTATGTTTTACTTTAGTGTTTAAAAAATAATGTAATTGTGATAATATGCACTGCTTGATATTCTATTTTTTTTTTTTATTTTACTTTAAATTCTGGGATACATGTGCAGAACATGCGGGTTTGTCACATAGGTAAATATGTGTCATGGTGGTTTCTCTGCACCTATCAACCTGTCATCTAGGTTTTAAGCCCCACATGGATTAGCTATTTGTCCTAATGCTTTCCCTATCCGTCCCCCTCAACCCCTGGCAGGCCATGGTGTGTGTTTCCCTCTCTGTGTCCATGCGTTCTTATTGTTCAACTCCCACTTATGAGTGAGAACATGCAGTGTTTGGTTTTCTGTTCCTGTGTTGGTTTGCTGAGGATGATAGTTTCCAGCTTCATCCATCTCCCTGCAAACAATATGAACTCATAACTTGTTTTGTCTGAATAGTGTTTCATGATGTATGTGCCACATTTTCTTTATCCAATCTGTCATTGATAGGCATTTGGGTTGGTTGCAAGTCTGTACTATTGTAGATAGTGCTGCAATAAACATATGTGTGAATATGTCTTTATAGTAGAATGATTTATAATCCTTTAGGTATATACCCAGTAATGGGATTGCTGGGTCAAATGGTATTTCTGGTTCCAGATTCTTGAGGAATTCCCACACTGTCTTCCACAATGGTTGAACTAATTTACATTCCCACCAACAGTGTAAAAGCAATCCTATGTCTCCACATCCTCTCCAGTATCTGTTGTTTCCTGACTTTTTAATGATCTCCATTCTAACTGACTGATGTGAGATGGTATGTCATTGTGGTTTTGATCTGCATTTTTCTAATGACTGGTGGTGATGAGCTTTTTTTCATATGTTTGTTGGCCACATAAATGTCTTCTTTTGAGAAGTGTCTGTTCATATCCTTTGCCCACTTTTTGATGAGATTGTTTGTTTTTATTCTTGCAAATTTGTTTGAGTTCCTTGTGGATTCTCGATATTAGCCCTTTGTCAGATGGATGGATTGCAAAAATTTTCTCCAATTCTGTAGGTTGCCTATGCACTCTGATGACAGTTTCTTTTGCTGTGCAGAAGATTTTTAGCCTTATTAGATCCCATTTGTCAGTTTTGGCTTTGTTGCAATTGCTTTTGATGTTTTAGTAATGAAGTCTTTGCCCATGTCTATGTCCTGAATGGCATTTTCTAGGTTTTCTTCTAGGGTGTTTATGGTTTTAGGTTTTATGTTTAAGTCTTTAATCCATCTTGAGTTAATTTTTGTATAAGTTGTAAGGGAGGGGTCCAGTTTCAGTTTTCTGCAAATGGCTAACCAGTTTTCCTAACACCACTTATTAAATAAACAATCTTTTCCCCTTGCTTGTTTTTATCAGATTTGTCAAAGATCACATGGTTGTAGATGTGTGGTGTTATTTCTGAGGCCTGTATTCTGTTCCATTTGTCTATGTATCTGTTTTGGTACTAGTACCATGCTGTTTTGGTTACTGTAGCCTTGTAGTATAGTTTGAAATCAGGAAGTGTGATGCCTCCAGTTTTGTTACTTTTGCTTAGGATTGTCTTGGCTATGTGGGCTCTTTTTTGGTTTCATATAAAATTTAAAGTAGTTTATTCTAATTCTGTGAAGAAAGTCAATAGTAGCTTGATGGGAAGAGCAGTGAATCTATAAATTATTTTGGGTAGCATGGCCATTTTCACAATATTGATTCTTCCTATCCATGAGCATGGAATTTTTTTCCATTTGTTTGTGTCCTCTCATTTCCTTGAGCAGTGGTTTGTATTTCTCCTTAAAGAGATCCTTCACATCCCTTGTAAGTGGTATTCCTAAGTGTTTTATTCTCTTTGTAGCAACTGTGAATGGGCGTTTACTCATGATTTGGCAATCTGTCTATTATTGGTGTATAAGAATGGTTGTGATTTTTGCACATTGTCAAATTTTGTAATTTTAGGAATATAGGAATGAAGTAAACATTTTTAACTTTAGTATTTAAAATGATGTAATTGTGATGATATGAACTGCTTTATATTCTAACAAATAGAGAAGCACAGCAAAGATGGATGAAAATGGAGAAATAAAAGAGCATGTGCTATGTCTAAAGAACATAGTCATTTCTCAGATGGTATTGATTTTTGCCTTTCAGTAGGAATTCATATCTACTGCTAGTAGATATATCACTTTTTTTCAAGAACACTGTATAATTTTGTTTTATATGGCAGCAACCAACTTGATTTTAAAATTAGTTAATTAAAAGTCTTCAGGTATGTCAAACACCTCTGTAAAATGAATATTCTCCATATCCCCAAAGCTTACCACTTCTAATTTGAATAGTGAAGAATCTCAGTTATAGTTTATGGGAATAGCATCAAATCTTTAAATTGCTTTGCACAGTATAGTCATTTTAACAATATTGATTCTTCCTATTCATAAGCATGGAATTTTTTTCATTTGTTGTGTCATCTCTAATTCCTTTGAGCAATGGTTTGTAGTTCTCTTCGTAGATATCTAGAGATCTTTCACCTCCCTTGTTAGCTGTATTCCAAGTTATTTTATTCTTTTTGTGGCTACTGTAAATGGGAGTTGGTTTGTGATTTGGCTCTTGGCTTGTCTGTTGTTGATGTATAGGAATTCTAGCAATTTTTGCTCATTGATTTTGTTATCCAAGGCTTTGCTGAAGTTGCTAATCAGTTTCTGAAGCTTTTGGGTTGAGACGATGGGGTTTTCTAGATATAGGATCATGTCATTCACAAAGAGGGATAGTTTGACTTCCTCTCTCATCCTATTTGAAAAGTGTTTATACATTGCTCCTCCTGATTTAGAAGTTTAGATATTATTTATTAAGTTATTTTCATCAACAGTCAAAAAGATGTGAGTTTTGAATCACTCATTTTTTTTAAATTATGCACAGTCAAAATTATACTTACCTTTGTTGTTTTTACTAGGCTTTTTATTTTGTTCCAAATTATGACAGAAATCTCAATAATTAGATCAAAGTCTACCATGAGAAAATCCAGGAGTTTTCTTTCATTAGTCCCGGTTAAGGTAGTTAACAGAAATTACACATGAAATTTTTCATTTGTTTCCTTCTGACAAAATTATGGTTACTTATGCAATCGCCATTCAGAATTTCATTCTAGACAACAAAAAGTAAAATACAACTTTCTAACATTCGGTAAATTAAAATTCTTATTTTTCTCAGTTTTAATTTCTTGTCCTTTTTTCCTCTTGCTTCCTTCCTCACCTGATTAATCACCTATGAAAATTATTCTCATATTTTTTGAGTTTTCATTTTAAGAAAGTTAAAAAGATAACAACTTCATCTTAAAAATAGAGTAAAATGTATTTTAAGACAAATGTTCTGCAGCAAGTTTTTGTAATTTTCATCAATTTATAAGATCATGATAGACTTTTAAAAAATTGTATCAATCAATATATTAATATTTGATCTTGTATATATGCCTTCCATTAAAGGAATGCTAAAAGACTAAAATCACATTACACAACTCAAAGGGATTTGTTCCTTATTCTGTCCATACTCCTGAACTTTCAAAAAAAAAATAAAACCTAATTTGTGTTTAACATTGACTTGATGCATTTTATAGCTAAATACAATCTTACAATCACGTATGGTTATCTTGTTCTTCCTCATTTATTATTTGCTTAGAGGCTTTCCTCAAGCACACTTTTCAAAAGATGCATGCAGGTGATGTAATCTGAGTTACTGTCTATTTTTAAATAATTTGCTTTCTAATTGACAGAAGAATGCTATTTTGGATGTCCACAGGATTCTTGATAACTTTCCTTTTTTTCTGATAAATTATACCCCTTTCTCCTAACTTCAATATAGTAGTTGTTAATTTCAATGGCAGTCTGATTTGTTATCTTTTGAAGTTAATTTGTTGTTTTATCCTAGCTAGTGGTCATTCTTTTCTACTAATACTTAAATTGCTGTTTTCCATTTTAATTTTTTTTGTAAATTACTGGCCCAATTATCTTTTAATGTGTATGCTCATGTCTTTTGTCAGCTCAGGAAAATCTTCCATTATGTTATTAATTATTGTTTAGTCACTAATTATTTGCTCTGTTCCTGAGACATCAATTATTCATGTGTCAAGTGAGTTGAATATATTTATCAAATCTCTTTTAATTTTCCCAATTTTCTTTCTCATTTTATTTTGTCTTACTCTGTGTGGTGGGATATTTCCATGCCAGTGAAGTTCAAGTCTACTAACTCAGGACAAAACAATGATTGCTTTATCTGTTTATTGATTCAGAATATATTGAGAAACTTGATATTTAGCTCCAGAAGTAATTTGTGATATTTACTTAAATCGCATTAAATGTTTGATTATTTTGTTACTCTTATTGTCATCTCTCTCCTCCAGCAGATCTCATTTGTTAAACAAGTTTTGCCGTTGTTCTTGATTTTATGCATCTTTTTTTTCACCAGATTCTGTGCACTCTAGAAGAATGAACATTTTTATTTGTCAGCTCATTTTAGCTGAGATATGATTGTTGAAATACATATAGAAAAATACTAAGAAAATAAATGAAAACTTACATGGCTACTAACTCCATGTGCTTGTATTGCAGAAGAAGGCCTACGAAAAATTGCATGCTTAAGACATTTTGAAAAACTCCAAAAGAAAATCTTTCAACCTTAAGACTGGTAAATTAGGTTAGCCCTAATTTACTCGTAAATCTCATAATCTCATAAAAAAAGAATGACTTAAAGTTGAAGACTCCTCAACATCATCGTATTCTTGCCAAATGTTTTAGTAGATATAATTTATCACAGGAATTGTACATATATACAGCATAATTAATATTAATCAACGCACATAGTAAATTTACTCTATTTATTAAATGTGTTGATATTATACTTCATGTATTTGGAGAATTTTATTGCAAATATTTGTGTTACAATTAGTTAATTATAAATCTCATTTTGGAGGTGGCTGTGGTTTAACTGTTTTCTCAAAAACTTATGTTGAAATTTTACTGCCAATGTAATAATATTGGGAAGTGAGGTCTTTTGAGATGGCTAGGTCATGAAGTCTCTCCCTCATGAATAGAAGAATGCCATTATTGCTGGTATAAGTTAGTTATAGAGGGAGTGGGTTCCTAATATGAGGATGAGTTAAGCCAGATTTGCTTTTTCTATCTTAGGCATTCTCTTGCCCTTCTATTATGCCATGGAATAATATAGTATGAAGGCCCTTGCCAGATGCTGGCAGCAAACTCTTGAACTTCTGAGCCTCAAGAACTCTAAGAAATAAATTGTTGTTCCTTACAAATTACCCAGTCTGTAGTATTTTGTATGGCAGTATGACAGCGCAAAATGAACTAAGACAAGAAGTTGTGGTCAAATTTGGATATTTTTATAAGGAGACATACACACACACACCACGCACAAGCACACACACATGCACACACATGCTTGTGCATGTATATAAACATGTACATGTGTATATAGTCTTTTAAAATTACCTTCAAGAGCAATTCATTTTGCTATGATCTTTTTCTTAAAGAATAGCAAAATATTCAAAGTTAACATTCATAAAAATCTGTTATCAGTCTTAAGCTGTTGTTGAATGAAGACTGAAGACAGAAACTCAAATTCTTATATTGACATCTGTCTATTCTTTTGCCTGAATGGTATTAATCACAGACTAAAATAATCACCTCTAAGTAAATAAGTAAATATAAACGTTGAATCATTTGATCATCTGGCCATATAATGCAAAGTTTCCATATGTTATTTCACCTCATAGAAATTATTGGGGAACCCCATAACAAGATTTTCAAAGTTGAGAAGAATTTATGTTTCATTAATTCAGACTTCACTGCTAGAGAAAGGACAACATAATTATTATCACTGACTAATATTATTAACATACCAGTTGAATGGAAGATTTGTTAGACTTAGTAAAGCATATTCATACACTACAGCAACACCATCAAGAAGATGTGATAAAGTAGATAAGGACAAATTACTGAATTCTCTGTCTAAAAAGAGAATTTCAGAGCAGGTGTGGTGGCTCATGCCTGTGAATCCCAGCACTCTGGGAGGCCCAAGGGGGTGGCTGGCTTGAGTCCAGGAATTTAAGACCAGCCTGGGCAACATAGTAAAACCTCATCTTTACTAAAATACAAAAAATTAGCTGGGCGTGCTGGCACATGCTTGTAATCTTAATTACTTGGAAGGCTGAAGTGGGAAAATCACCTGAGCTTGGGAGGTCAAGGCTGCAGTGAGCCATGATTGCACCACTACACTCCGGCCTAGGTGACCAGAGTCAAAAACAAAACAAACAAAAAAGCCAAAGATAATTTCAAAAATAACTACAAAAATAAAACAGCAACTGAAATAGTAATGAGGAAACTGTTGCGTTGACACTTCTTTTTACCATGTTTTTAGGTTGGGGATACATGTGAAGGTGTATTTCATAGGTAAGCGTGCAACACCAAGGATTCTCGTACGTATTATTTCATCATCCAGGTATTAAACACAATACCCCTATAGTTAATCTTTTTTGCTCCTCTCCATCCTCCTACCCTTACTGCTCAAGTAGATCCCAGTGTCTGTTATTTTCCTTCTTTGTGTTCATAAGTTCTTACTATTTAACTCCCACTTACAAGTGAGAACATGTGGTATTTGGTTTGCTCTTCCTACCTTAGTTTACTAAGGATAATAGCCTCTAGCTCTGTGGTTCCAAATATATATATATATCTTTTATATATATATATATATATCTTTTATATGACAGCATAGTATTCCATAGTGTATTATGTGCCACATTTTCTTTATCCATTTAGGTTGATTCTATGCCTTTGCTATTGTGAGTAGTGCTGGCCTGAACATTTGCATGCATGTGTCTTTATAATAGAATGATTTATATTTCACTATACATCCAGTAATGCGATTGTTGAGTCAAATGGTAGTTTTGCTTTTAGCACTCTGAGGAAATACCATACTGCTTTCCACTAACTTACACTCCCACAAACGTATAAGTGTTCCATTTTCTCTGCAACCTGCATCTGTTATTTTTTTTATTTTTTTTTTACTTTTTTTATAATAGCCATTCTGACTAGTATGAGATGGTATCTTATTGTGGTTTGGATTTGTATTTCTCTACTGATCAGTAATAATTGAGTTTTTATTCATACGATTGTTGGCTGCACGTATGTCTTCTTTTGAGAAGTGTCTGTTCCTGTCCATTGCCCACTTTTTAATGGGGTTGATTGTTTTTCTCTTATAAATGTGTTTAAATTCCCTATAGACACTGGATATTAGACGTTTGTCAGATTCATAGTTGTCAATATTTTCTTTCATTATGTAGGTTGTGTATTCATTCTATCAATAGCTTATCTTGCTGTGCAGAAGTTCTTAAGTTTAATTAGGAGGATTCAGGGAGGGGTCATGGCAGACAGGAGGCAGGACTAGATTGCAGCTCCAACTCGGACAGACAGAGCAGTGTGCGCAGGCTCACATCATGCATTTTTGCTCCAGAATGACTGCAGGAATAAATCAGGAAAGCTGAGAGGACCCACAGACTCTCTGAAGGAAGCAGATTGCTACTGCAGGACCTGGGAGACACGCCAAATGCTGTGAGTGTCCAAACTGTGGAAGTGGGAAAGGGAGATCATCCACTTCTGAAGAAACACCTGCACTGGGGAAGCTGAAGCTCTAGGTTATGGGAGAAGATTCTTATCTCATCTGGAGCTGAGTCAATTGAGAGAGCTGAGTGAAATACAGGGGTAGAGGAAAAAGTGGGAAAAGCCCTGTGAGCTTACTGGCTTCCTTAGCAAGCCATTTCTGCCTGACCTCACAGGGGTCCTTCAGAGGGACAGTCAGAGAGAGGCAATGAGAAAAGGTCACAGGGAGAAGGAAATCTCCAGATGAACTTTGTAACAATTTGAAGTGATTGAGAAGTCTCCTGGCCAGAACTCAGGGGAGGTCATGAATCCAGTGGGCCTACTCAACAGGCAGGAGAAGAAGGAAAGCCATACTTGCTTTTGGAGCTAGGAGGTGGATAGCCTGGGGCAAGTTCTCAGCCGTACTCACCCACTGCCTGGAAACAGATTCAGTGCTGTTGTGGTGGGGCAGGGAAGGGGGCATGCACAGTGGGAGTGAAACTGGCCCTTTGGTTTGCGTGGGAGCTGGATGAGGCCTGTCACTGCTGGCCTTCCCCTACTTCCCTGACAACCTACATGACACAGTAGAGGCATCCATAATCCTCCTAGGAACATAACTTCATTGACCTGGGAACCTCACTTACATCCTGCATGGCAGCGGCAGCAAGACCTGCCCCAAGAGAGTCTGAGCTCAGACATGCCTAACCCTGCCCCCACCCAGGGGTTCTTCCCTACCCACCCTGATAACTGAAGACAAAGGTCATATACTCCAGGGAGTTCTACGGACCTGCCCACCACCTGTTTTTCCCCATAACACAGCTGATGCTCTCTGGAAAGTGCCAGCTTCTGGCAGGAGGCCAACCAACACAAAAATAGTGCATTAATCCACCAAAGCTAAGCACTCTCACAAATTCTATTTCAAACCCCTGCCACCTCCACCAAAACAGGTGCTGGTATTCATGGCTGAGAGACCCACAGATGGTTCACATCACAGGACTCTGGGCAGACAACAGCTGGTGCCAGCTGGGGGCCTGGAAGAATTGCTGGTGCTAGATCCAGAAGAGATATGACAATCATTACAGCTTGGCTCTCAGGAAGCCACATCCATAGGAAAAGGGGGAGAGTACTACATCAAGGGAACACCCCATGGGACAAAATAATCTGAAAAATAGCCTTCAGACTTAGACCTTCCCTCTGACAGAGTCTACCCAAATGAGAAGGAACCAGAACACCAAATCTGGTAATATGACAAAATAAGGTTCTTTAACAACACCCCCAAATCACACTACCTCGCTAGAAATGGGTCCAAACCAATAAGAATTCCCTGATTCACCTGAAAAAATTAATTCAGGAAGTTTGTTATTAAGCTAATCAGAGAGGCATCAGAGAAAGGTGAAGCTGAATGTAAGGAAATTAAAAAAAAGAATTATACAAGAAGTGAAAGGAGAAATATTCAATGAAATAGATGAGGGGGTGGGGGGAGGAAAACAATGAACCCTTCAGGAAACAATGGACACACTTATAGAGATGCAAAATGCTTTGGAAAGTCTCAGAAATAGAACAACAATAACAACAACAACAACAACAAAACTAGAAGAAAGAAATTCAGAGCTCAAAGGCAATGTCTTTGAATTAACCCAATCCAACAAACACAAAGAAAAAAGAATAAGAAAATATGAACAAAGCTTCCAAGAAGTCTGGGATTATGTTAAATGACCAAGTCTAACAATAACCAGTGTTCCCGAGGAAGAAGGGAAATCTAAAAGTTTTGAAAATTTGAAAATATGTTAGGAGGAATAATTAAGAAAATATTCCCTGGCCTTGCTGGAGACCTAGACATTCAAATACAAGAATCACAAAAAGCACCTGGAAAATTCATTGCAAAAAGATTTTCCCTAGGCATATAGTCATTGGGTTATCTAAAGTAAAGATAAAGGAGATAATCATAAGAGCTGTGAGATGAAAGCACCAGGTAACCTATGAAATATAACCTATCAGATTAACAGCAGATTTCTCAGCAGAAACATTACAAGCTAGAAGGGATTGGGGCCCTATCTGTAGTCACCTCAAACAAAACAACAATTGCCAGTCAAGAATTTTGTATCAAGTGAAACTAAGCACCATATATGAAGGAAAGATTTTTTTTTTTTTTTCCAGACAAACAAATGCTGAGAGAATTCACCACTACCAAGCCACCACTGCAAGAACTGCTAAAAGAATCTCTAAATCTTGTAACAAATCCTGGAAACATATCAAAACAGAACCTCATTAAAGCATAAGTTTCACAGGACCTACAAAACAAAAATACAGTTTAAAAAACACAAACAAAAAAACAAGGTATACAAGCAGCAAATAGCACAATAAATGGAATGCTGTCTCACATTTCAATGCTGACATTGAAGGTAAATGGCCTAAATGCCCCACTTATAAGATATAGAATTGCTGAATGGATAGGAATTCACCAGCCAACTATCTGCTGCCTTCAGGAGACTCACCTAACACATAAGGACTCATATAAACTTAAGGTAAATGGGTGGAAAAAGATATTTCCTGCAATTGGACACCAAAGCAAGCAGGAGTAGCTTTTTTTTTTTTATATCAGAAAAGACAAACTTTAAAGCAACAGTAATTAAAAATGACAAAGAGGGACATTAGATAATGATAAAAGGCTTTGCCCAACAGGAAGATATTGTAAACCTAAATACACATGCACCTAACACTGGAGCTCCCAAATTTGTAAAGCAATTACTAATAGACCTAAGAAATGAGATAGACAGCAACACAATAATAGTAGGAGACTTCAGTACTCCACTGACAGCATTAGACAGGTCATCAAGACAGTCAACAAAGAAATGGCAGATTTAAACTATGCCCTGGAACAAATGGGCTTAACAGATATATACAGAACACTCCATCAAACAATGACAGAATATGCACTCTATTCGATAGCATGTGGAACTTTCTCCAAGATAGACCATATGATAGCCACAAAATGAATCTCAATAAATTTAAGAAAATTGAAATTGTATCAAGCACTCTCTAGGACCAAAGTGGAATAAAACTGGAAATCAACTCCCACAGGAACTTTTGAAACCATGCAAATAAACGGAAATTAAATAATCTACTCCTGAATGATCATTGGGTCATAAATGAAATAAAAATGTAAATAAAAAATTATTTAAATGACAATAGTGACACAACCTATCAAAACCTCTGGGATACAGCAAAGGCAGTGCTAAGAGAAAAGTTTCTTGCCCTAAACATCGACATTTAAAAGTCTGAAAATAGCATAAACAGATAATCTAAGTTCAAACCTCAAGGAACTAGAGAAACAAGAACAAACCAAACCCAAACCCAGTGTAAGAAATAAAATAACCAAGATCAGGGCAGAACTCAATGAGATTGAAACAAACAAACAAACAAAATATGAAAGAGCAATTAAACAAAAAGCTTGTTCTTTGAAAAGATGACTAAAATAGATAGTCTACTAGCAAGATTAACCAAGAAAGCAAGAGAGAATATCCCAATAAACTCAATAAGAAACAAAACAGAAGATACTACAATGGACACCACAGAAATACAAAAGATCATTCAAGGCTACTATGAACACATTTATGCACATAAGCTAGAAAACCTAGAATAGATAGATAAATTCCTGAAAAGTTAAAACCCTACTAGCTTATATCAGGAAGAATTAGATACCCTGAGAAGATCAATAACAAGTAGTGAGATTAAAAGACAATTTAAAAATTACCAACAAAAAAAGTCGAAGACCAGACAGATTCACAGCAGAATTCTATTACGCATTCAAAAAAGAATTGGTACCAATCCTATTGACACTATTCCACCAGATAAAGAGAAAACCCTCCCTAAATCATTCTATGAAGCCAGTATCACCCTAATACCAAAACCAGGAAAGGACATAACCAAACAAGAAAACTACAGACCAATATCCGTCATGAACTTAGATGCTAAAATCCTTACTGAATCTAACAACATATGAAGAAGATAATCCACCTTGATCAAGTGGGTTTCATACCAGGAATGCAGGGATGATTTAACATATGCAAGTCAATAAATGTGATATACCACATAAACAGAATCAAAAACAAAAATAACGTGATCATTTCAATAGATGCAGAAAAAGCATTTGGCAAAGTCCAGCACTGTTTATGATTAAAACTCTCAGCAAAATCAGCATACAAGTGACATACCTCAATGTAATAAAAGCCATCTATGACAAACCCACAGCCAACGTAATTCTGAATAGGGAAAAGTTGAAAACATTCCCTCTGATAACTGGAACAGGACGAGGGTGCCCACTGTTACCACTCCTCTTCAACATAGTACTAGAAGTCATAGCCAGAGCCATCAGAAAAGGGAAAGACATAAAGGGCACCCAAATTGATAAAGAGGAAGTCTAACTGTCACTGTTTGTTAATGATATGATCATTTACCTAGAAAACCCTAAAGATTTATCCATAACGCTCCTAGAACTTATAAATGAATTCAGCAAAATGTCTACAAAATTAATATATGTAAACAGTAGCTCTTCTATACACCAACAATGACCAAGCTGAGAATAAAATCAAGAACTCAACCCCTTTTACAATAACTGCAAAACAAACAAACAAACAAACAAACAAACAAAAAAAAAACACTTCAGAATATACCTACTCAAGGAGGCAAAAGACATCTACAAGGAAAACTACAAAACACAGCTGAAAGAAATCATAGACGACATGGAAACACATCCTATGCTCATGGATGGGTAGAATCAATATTATAAAAAAGACCATACTACCAAAGTCAATCGACAAATTCAATGCAATTTCCGTCAAAATGCCGTCATCATTCTTCACAGAATTAAAAAAAAAAAAAAATTCTAAAATTCATATGGAACCAAAAAAAGCCCACATAGCCAAAGCAAGACTAAACAAATATAGCAAATCTGGAGGCATCACACTACATGATTTCAAACTGTACTGTAAGCCCTTAGTCACCAAAACAATATGGTAGAAAAATAGGCACATAGACCAATTGAACAGAATAGAGAACCCAGAAATAACCTCAAACTCTTACAGCTAACTGATCTTAGACAAGGCAAACAAAAACATAAAGTGGAGAAATTTCACTATTTTCAACAAATGGAGCTGGGATAATTAGCCACATGTAGGAGGATGAAACTGGATCCTCATCTCTCACCTTATACAACAATCAACTGAAGAAGGTTTAAGGACTTAAATCTAAGACCTAAAATTATAACAATTCTAGAAGATAACATTTGAAAAACTCTTGGAGACATTGGCTTAGGCAAGGATTTCAGACCAAGAACCGCAAAGCAAATGCAATAAAAATGAAGATAAATAGTTGGGATTTAATTATACTAAAGAACTTTTGCATGGCAAAAGGAACAGTCAGCAGAGTAAACAGACAACCCACGGAGTAAGAGAAAATCTTCACAATCTATACATCTAACAAATGACAAATATCCAGAATCTACAATGAACTCAAACAAATCAGCAAGATAAAAACATAAAATCCCACCAAAAAGTGGGCTAAGGGCGTGATCAGATAATTCTCAAAAGAAGATATACAAATGGCCAACAAACATATGAAAAAATTCACAACATCACTAATAATTAGGGAAATGCTAATCAAAACCACAATGCAATACCATATTACTCCTGCAAGAATAGCTATAATCAAAAAATAGTAGACGTTGGCATGGATGCACTGAGCAGGGAACAGTTCTATACTGCTGGTGGAAATGTAAACTAGTAAAACCACTATGGAATACAATGTGGAGATTCCTTAAAGAACTAAAAGTAGAACTACCATTTGATCCAGCAATCCCACTACTGGGTAGATACCCAGAAGAAAAGAAGTCATTACACGAAAAAGGTACTTGCCCATGCATGTTTTTAACAGAACAATTCAGGATCGCAAAAACGTGGAACCAACAGAAATGCCCATCAATCAACAAGTGGATAAAGAAACTGTGATATATATGATGGAATACTACTCAACCATAAAAAATGAATTAATGGCATTCACAGCAACCTGGATGAGATTAGAGACTATTATTCTAAATGAAGCAACTCAGGAATGGGGAGCCAAACATCATATGTTCTCCCTCATAATTAAGAGCTAAGCTTTGAAGATGCAAAGGCATGAGAATGACAAAATGGACTTTGAGGACTAAGGTGGAAAGGGTGGGATGGAGGTGAGGGATAAAAGACTACAAATAGGGTGCAGTGTATTCTGCTCAGGTGATGGGTGCACCAAAACCTCACAAATCACCACTAAATAACTTACTCATGTGACCAAACACCACTTGTTCCCCAATAACCTATGGAAATAATTTTTTTAAAGGCAAATTCTTAAGTTCAATTAGATCCTCCTTGTCAAATTTTCTTTTGTTGCAGTTGCTTTTGTTGTATTTGTCATAAAATCTTTGCCCGTTCCTGTGCATAGGATGGTAATCGTCTAGGTTGGCTTCCAGGATTTTGAATAGCTTTGGGTTTTACATTTAAGTCTTTAATCCATCTTGAGTTGATTTTTTTTGTATGATGTAAGGAAAGAATCCACTTCAATCTTCATAATACCTTGAAAGATATGTTTCAATTATGTTGAATAATAAACAAGTTGAAGTTATTTTTGGAATTATAGCTTAACAAAGTAGATTATTATTCACTAATAAGTTATCATATATCTCTTCATCCATTTTAGAAATGGTGTAATTTGAAACATTTTACACAGTAGTATTTTGAACATTTTTATGTAAGAATTATTTTATGTTTTAATATGTAATAATATATCACAATGTAAGAGATAAATTATTTTTTCTCATAGTTCAATATAAAGGATGGAGAATATTTTTTACACATTAAAATGATCAAAGAAATTAAATTAAAATAAATGGTACATACACATGTCTGTACACTCATTGACACATTTGCAAAAACACACACAAGCATGCAGAAAAAGAGAAAAAGTTGCAAAATATATTTGTTGATTACAGTATGTGATAAATTCTTGAAAAATAATGTTTTGTGGTCAATACTTGAATAAGAAAACTACATTACATTCTCAAGACTTGTGAATGTAAGAATAATTTGTAGGGCAACCGCCTTTGGGTCCCCTCCCATTTTGTGGGAGCTTTGTTTGCAGTCTATTAAATCTTGCAACTGCACACTCTTCTGGTCCGTGTTTTTTACAGCTTGAGCTGAGCTTTTGTTTGCCATCCACCACTGCTGTTTGCTGCTCTCACAGACTCGCCACTGACTTCCACCCCTCCAGATCCAGCAGTGTGTCTGCTGCGCTCTTGATCCAGCGAGGTGCCCATTGCCGCTCCTGATCAGGCTAAAGGCTTGCCATTGTTTCTGCATGGCTAAGTGCCTGAATTCATCCTAATTGAGCTGAACACTGGTCGCTGGGTTCCACAGTTCTCTTCCATGACCCATGGCTCCTAAAAGAGCTATAACATTCACTGCATGGCCCAAGATTCCATTCCTTGTAATCCATGAGGCCAAGAACCCCAGGTCAGAGAACAAGAGTCTTGCTACCATCTTGGAAGTGGCCTGCCACCATCTTGGGAGTTCTAAGAACGAGAATCCCCATCCAGTATCATTTTGGCAACCGTGAAGGGACCTCCAAAGCAGTAAGTAATATTGGACCATTTATGCTTGCTATTCTGTCCTGTCCTTCCTTAGAATTGGAGGAAAATACTGAGCACTGGTTGGCCAGTTAAAAATGATTAGCATGACCACCAGACTTAAGACTCAGGTGTGAGGTTGTCTGGGAAAGGGCTTTCTAACAACCCCTAACTCTTCTGGGTTGGGAGCGTTGGTCTGCCTGGAACTAGCTTCCACTTTCAATTTTCCTGGGGAAGCTGAGGGCCCACTAGAGGCAGAAAGTTGTTTTCTTGAACTCCTGACATGAGCCGATTGAGACCATGGCACAGTCAGAAGTCTCTACTCAACAGTCGCCCATGTGTGCACTCCTACCTTTCCTTCTGACCCATACCTCCTGGGTCCCGACCATGACTTTCTTGAAAGTGTAGCCCCAAAATTCTCCTTACCTCTGAATCTACTTCCTCCAATCCCTGCCTCCTAGGTAATAATGCTTCAGACTTTCACTTCCTTTCCCAAGTATTAGAGCAGGTTGTATCTCCAAAGGGATCTAAGGAAGCTCTACACTGTGTCCTTAGGCATCTAGGCTACATACCCAGGGAATTTTGTCCTTGGTGTCACTCACAATTTAGGCATACAGCTCTCGACATGGGCAATTATGTGGGACCTGCTCCCCACTACCCTTGCCAGGGCCCCAAGTTTGTAAATGGCTAGGAGGATTGCTCTCCCATTGTGTAAGATGCTCGCTTGTCCTGATTTCTACCCAGCTTACCCCTCTGCAATACAATCTCCAAGCCTTGACTCCAAGGCCAGGGCCTTAGAACTGCTGACCCAGTACTTCAACAACTGGAACTTGGTCTACAACAACATAACACATCAGGATGAAAGTGAACTGAGTAAGTCAAGGAGAGAACAGAGAGAGAGAGAGAGAAAGAGAGAGAGAGAGAGAGAGAGAAGAGAGGGAGAGAGAGAAAAAGAGAGATAGAATTAGTAAAGAAAAAACAGTGTGCCCTATTACTTTAACCAGGGTAAATTTAGAACTTATAATTGATAATTGAAGGTCTTCTCCGTGACCCTATAACACTCCAACACTACCTTGTTGTTAGTGTAAACAAAGACATAGCTTGAAAACACTGACACCACTGACAACCAGTAGGCTTTGTATCGAAAATCCTTAACCCAGGAACCCATGGATGGCCCAAATGCATTCAATCTGTAGCAGCAACTGCTTTGCTAACAGGAGGAAGTAAAAAAGTAACTTTTAGAGGAAACCTCATTGTGAGCACACCTCACCAGTTCAGAATTATTCTAAGTCAAAAAAGCAAAAAGGTAGCTTACTAACTCAAAAATCTTAAAGTATGGAGCTATTCTTTTAGAAAAAGGTGATTTAACATTAACCACTGAAAATTCCCTTAACCCAGCAGATTTTCTAACAGGGGACTTAAATCTTAATTACCATACAATGATCCAACCAGACCTAGGAGGAACTGTGTTCAGAACAGAAGGATAGATGGCTCCTCCCGGGTGATTGAGGTAAAAAAACAATGGGTATTCAATAATTGATAGGGAGACTTTTGCAAGAGCAGAGTTAAGAGAATTGCCTAATAATTGATCTGCTCAAATGTGCGAGCTGTTTGCACTCAGCCAAGCCTTAAAGTACTTACAGAATCAAAAAGACTCTACCTCAATCCTGATTCAAAAGGTTACCTACACCCTCTTTGAAATGAATTTGCATAAGAACTGTTGTCTATGGGAATGCATCTTGATGGGGCAGCTGGGTTGGTATGAAATACTCAGGAACCCAGCCCAGCTCTAGGACTCACCCCTGAATGCAAAGGCAATGTAGGGCATGCTGGCAAAGGGCCACTAGAATCTAGCAGCCTGGATCCCTTTCTTCATGGTCAAGAAAGGTAGGAAAACAGGTGCAGGACTGCTACATCAGTGAGCGTAACTAATTCCATAAGAAGAAGACCATGGGTGATTACTCACCCTGCAAAGGAATAAGCATTAGGACCATAGTGGATGCTCTAGATCTAATGCTCATCGGAAAAAGACTAGGTGTGCTGGTGTCCCTATGGTTTTTTTTTTTTTTTTTTTTTTTTTTTTCAGATGAGAAATGTGCACCCCAAGGCAAAAACACCCCTAAGATGTATTCTGGAGAATTCAGCCCAGTCAGAGTGTATGTACCTTTTTCCCTCTCAGACTTGAAGCAAATTAAATAGACCTAGATAAATCCTCAAATAACCCTGATGACTATATTGATGTTTTGCAATGGTTAAGACAATCTTTTGATCTTAAATGGAGAGATATAATGTTACTGCTAGATCAGTCACTAACCCCAAATGAGAGAAGTGCTGCCATAACTGCAGCCCAAGAGTTTGGCGATCTCTGGTATCTCAGTTGGGTCAATGATAGGATGATAACAGAGGAAAGATAACAATTCCCCCCAGGCCAGCAGACAGTTCCCAGTGTAGATCCTCATTGGGGTGCAGAATCAGAACACGGAGATTGGTGCTGCAGACATTTGCTAACTTGCGTGCTAGAAGGACTAAGGAAAACTAGGAAGAAGTCCATAAATTATTCAATGACGTCCACTATGACACAGGGAAAGGAAGAAAGTCCTACTGCCTTTCTGGAGAGACTAAGGGAGGCATTGAGGAAGCATACCTCCCTGTCACCTGACTCTATTGAAGGCCAACTAATCTTAAAGGATAAGTTTATCACTTAGTCAGCTGCAGACATTAGAAAAAACTTCAAAAGTCTGCCTCAGGCCCAGAGCAAAACTTAGAAACCCTATTGAACTTGGCAACCTTTTTTATAATAAACCCTTTTTATAATAGAGATCAGGAGGAACAGGCAGAATGGTACAAATGAGATAAGAAAAAGGCCACTGCTTTAGTCATGGCCCTCAGGCAAGCGGACTTTGGAGGCTCTGGAACATGGAAAGGCTGGGTAAATAAAATGCCTAATAGAGCTTGCTTCCAGTGTGGTCTACAAGGACACTTTAAAAAACATTGTCTAAATAGAAATAAGCTGCCCCCTCGTCCATGCCCCTCATGTCAAGGGAATCACTGGAAGGCCCACTGCCCCAGGGGACGAAGGTCCTCTGAGTCAGAAGCCACTAACCAGATGATCCAACAGCAGGACTGAGGGTACCTGGGGCAAGCGCCAGCCCATGCCATCACCCTCCCAGAGCCCTGGGTATGCTTGACCATGGAGGGCCAGGATGTTAATTGTCTCCTGGGCACTGGCATGGCCTTATCAGTCTTACTCTCCTGTCTCGGACAGCTGCCATCCACATCTGTCACTATCAGAGGGGTCCTAGGACAGCCAGTCACTAGATACTTCTCCCAGTCACTAAGTTGTGGCTGGGGAACTTGACTCTTTTCACATGCTTTTCTAATTATGCCTGAAAGCCCCAGTCCCTTGTTAGGGAGAGACATTCTAGCAAAGCAGGGGCCATTCTACACTAGAAATAGAAGAAAGAAACAGGGTAAATATATATACAGACTCTAAGTATGCTTACCTAGTCCTCTATGCTCATGCAGCAATTTGGAGAGAAAGGGAATTCCTAACTTCTGAGGGAACACCTATCAAGCATCAGGAAACCATCAGGAGATTATTATTGGCTATACAGAAACATTAAGAGGTGGCAGTCTTACACTGTCAAGATAATCAGAAAGGAAAGGAAAGAAGAAATAGAAGGGAACCACCAAGCGGATATTGAAGCCAAAAGAGCTGCAAGGTGGGACCCTCCATTAGAAATGCTTATAGAAGAAACCCTAGTATGGGGTAATCTCTTCTGGGAAACCAAGCCCCAGTACTCAGCAGGAGAAATAGAATGGGAAGCCTCACAAGGACATAGTTTCCTCCCCTCAGGATAGCTAGCCACTGCAGAAGGAAAAATACTTTTGCCTGCAACTAGCCGATGGAAATTACATAAAACCCTTCACCAAACCTTTCACTTCGGCATTGATAGCACCCATCAGATGGCCAAATCATTATTTACTAGACCAGGTCTTTTCAAAACTATCAAGCAGATACTCAGAGCCTGTGAAGTGTGCCGAAGAAATAATCCCCTGCACTGCAGGACATACATTTCAATCCCTGTATCCTTAACCTCCTTGTTAAGTTTGTCTCTTCCAGAATTGAAGCTGTAAAACTACAAATGTTCTTCAAATGGAGCCCCAGATGCAGTCCATGACTGAGATCTACTGTGGACCCCCGGACCAGCCTGTTACCCATGCTCCAATGTTGATGGCATTGAAGCACCCCTCCCAAGGAAATCTCGACTTCATGACCCCTTCTACATCCCAGTTCAGCAGGAAGCAGTTAGAGTGGTTGTCGGCCAACCTCCCCAACAGCACTTGAGTTTTCCTGTTGAGAGGGAATCTGAGAGACAAGACTAGCTGGATTTCCTAGGCCAACTAAGAATCCCTAAGCCTAGCTGGGAAGGTGACTGCATCCACCTTTAAACATGGGGCTTGCAACTTAGTTCACACCTGGCCAATCAGGTAGTAAAGAGAGCTCACCAAAATGCTAATTAGGCAAAAACAGGAGGTAAAGAAATAGCCAATCATCTATCGCCTGAGAGCACAGGGAAAGGGAAAATGATTGGGATATAAACCCAGGCATTTGAGCCGGCAGCAGCAACCCCCTTTGGGTCCCCTCCCATGTTGTGGGAGCTCTGTTTTCACTCTATCAAGTCTTGCAACTGCAAAAAAAAAATAAAAAATAATAAAAAAAAGAATAAATTTGTAGAGTGACTTCATTTTGAATCAATCACTGACCTGTGTTTTGCCATTTATATAAAATATTACATCATGGTGAATGAAAATGTCCATCTTGTTCTTATGAATCCATAATGATAGATTTGAGATAATAGTTAATATTAAAATAATGACATTGGAAATTCAATATTGACATAGTCAACTGACATATTTTTTAACATGTGGGGTACATTTGTTGCTTTGACAGAGAAAGGAAGAGAAGTACATGCAATTTACGGGAATACTATGAATTTATATTTTATTTATAGCTGCTGATTTAGTTTTATTATGAATTAGAATACTTTGGAGGATTTCATGACTATACAAGGAGAGACCATATCCTTTGCACTATCACCCATCAACAAAATAGAATACAAGATTTTTTTTTTAAACCTGAGGAAAGATGTTTTTGTGATGTGCTGCCTGGTATACTAATTATTAGCCATATATGACTCTTGAGATTCTAAATTAAATTAGTTAAAATTAAGTAAAAGTATATAAATTCATTTTCACAGTCACATTAGCCATATTTCAAGTGCTAAATAGCAAAATTTGGCTAGTGACTATAACACTGAAGAGTGTATCAGACTATTATTACAGAAATCTCTAATGGAAAGTACTAGTTAGATTTCAGATGGCTTACAGATGATTGTATTTCATTGACTAGTTGGAAGGAATCCTCTTCGGTAAGTTTGGCAATGGAGAAAAGGGCAGAATAAACAGTCTATTTTTATATAAGTGGAGTCATTTGAATAGCTCTTATTAATCAACAAATTGTTTCTCTCTTTATTCAATCAAATAAATATCATGGAAATAAAGGAACATTAAAATAATACGATTCCAAATTCATATAGAAACCTGACTGGTCTTAGAAAAATGAAGACAAAAACAGCAAAACCTTGCCAACTCTATTTCAGACTCAGATTTACTAATTTGAAACACACTTATGAGTGAAGATGTGTACTACAAATACAAACTTGTTTATGTTTGTGTGTTAGGACTGCTATAATGAAAATACCACTGCTTGGTTTTAATGACAGAAATTTATTTTTTCACAGTTCTGGAAGCTGAAAATCAGAGATCAGGTGCCAGAAAATTTGTTTTCTTCAGAGGTCTCTCGCCTTGGCTGTGGATTCTAACTTGTCAATGAGTCCTCACATGACCTTTCTTCCCTGTGTGTGCATCTCTAGTGTCTCTTTCTCTTGAAAAGACAGTAGTCATATTGGATTGTGAACCCACTCATGTGACCTCACTTAATCTTAATTACCTCTTTAAAGGTTTGATCTTCAAATGCAGTCACAGTGGGGTTTGTGCTGTGGTTAGAACTTCAAACATTTGAATTTTAGGGGAACACAACTTAGCCTGTCGCACTATCTCAGCTTACGGAACAACACTTAAATGTCTGTCATAGACAATTAAAGTCAATAAAGGGAAATGAATTCATTCTATCTCCTTTCAAACCCTTTCTATCTCCTATATTTTCTGACTTAGAAAACTACATAGACTTCTTTTTCAAAAAAAATATTAATTATTTACTAGGGTCAAGTTGGGTGTGATTCAAAGATAAAGTAAACTGGGTATGCATTAAAGGAAAACAAACTTCCATAGTTACCAGGGAAACCAGCCCCCAATATTTCAACATAGGTTCTTCTCTATTTTCCTTAAGTGTCGGCTGGTCTGAGAAATAAAAAGAAAGAGTACAAAAAGAAAAATTTTACAGCTGGACATCCGGGGGTGTCATCTGATATTGGTAGGACTGTGATGGTGACCTTGAGCTGCAAAACCAGCAAGTTTTTATTAGGGATTTTGAAAGGGGAGGGGGTGTACGAACAGGGAGTAAGTCACAAAGATCACATTCTTCTTTGTGGGCAAAGATCTTTTAAGGCAATAAAAGATCACAAGGCAAGGGCAAAATTACAATTACCGATGAGAGTCCGTGTCCCACTGTGCATGCATTGTCTTGATAAACATCTTAACAGGAAACAGGTTCGAGAGCAAGCAACCAGTCTGACTAAAATTCACCAGGCTGGAATTTCCCAATCCTAGCAAGCCTGAGGGCACTGCAGGAGACCAGGGCGTATTTCAGTCCTTATCTCAACCGCATAAGACAGACACTACCAGAGTGGTCGTTCATAGACCTCCCCCTAGGAATGCATTACTTCTCCAGGGTTATTCCTTGTTGGGAAAAGAATTCAGCGATATTTCTTCCACTCGCTTTCTGCAAGAAGAAAAATATGGCTCTATTCTGCCTGACCCCACAGGCAGTCAGACCTTATGGTTATCTTTCCTTGTTCCCTGAAAATTGCTGTTATGCTGTTCTTTTTCAGGGTGCACTGATTTCATATAGTTCAAACACCCATGTTTTACGATCAGATTTCATATTGTTCAAACACACATGTTTTACAAACAATTTGTACAGTTAAAGCAATCATCACAGATTCCTGAGGCAACATACATCCTCAGCTTATAAAGATCATGGGATTAAGAGTTTAAAATAAGACAGGCACAAGAAATTATAAAAGTATTACTTTTGGGAACTAATAAATGTCCATGAAATCTTCACAATTTATGATCTTCTGCCGTGGCTTCATCCAGTCCCTCCGTTCAGGGTCCCTGACATCCTGCAACACATAGTTTCATTTCAAACTAACTTTCATGGTAGTTGGTATAATATCAAAATCAAGAATCAGAAATATATAATGATCATATAGCATGTGCCATGCTTGAAATACTCACATGGGGCATTATTGTCTGAATGTTTTCATCAAACCCCTTTTCTCACTTATTCTGCCCAGTTCAATAAATTTCTAAGCATTGTTGAGTTTTATCTCTCAAATCCACCTTTCCATTTCCATCTCTATTGCTTCCGTTTGAATCCTTGACACCTTCCAACTGAACTTTTATATTCGCCTCCAATAAGTCTGCCTTTCTCCAAAGTGCCTCCTTAAAATATTTCTCTTAGGTTGCATTAGGATTGTCCTTATGAATGTATGGCCGTAGCACTGTCTTGACAGTCTTATTTGGATGGACGTATCAAGCTTTTACTTTGATACGTAGGGCCCTGGGTTAATCTTTTACTCGAGATTTGGTGTTCAAGAACATGTCAGAGGTGCACAAAATCACTTGTAGTTTATTAATTTCACCATAATTTTCATAACTTTTTGACTTTTCTCAAGCTATTCTCATTATACATAACTCCCTGAATTGCCTTTATCTAGTTGGAAAAGTATGACTTATTCTGGGGAACTAAAGTATCAAATTTAAGTTTAAAGCAATAAGACAATTCATACTAAGATGCTCCATAAGCATTTACAGTGTGAAATAATGATGGGATAAAGAACATCTGGAATAGCCAGATGATGTAAGCATAGAAAGCTATTTTTATAAAAATCTCTTTTATGAGAAAACCTGTACCCTATGTGCTGAAAATAACAGTAGATTAGTAGGCATGCTATTATTAAAAATATAATAAAATGTGGTATAATTTCAATGTACATTTTCTCTTCATCTATATGAAAATTTAGTTCTTATTTAATTGAATACTAATAAAGACATTCTGTAGTTTGAACATAATATGTTTCTGATTATCCATTTTTAGGAAATTTAAAAAGAGACACACACACACACACACACACATATATACACACACACATATGACATTTGTTTTTCAATAGAGCTAAGAAATTACTTAAAAATAATTATTAAAGTGCACTAGAAATAGAATAAAAAGGCTGGGCATGGTGTCTCACATCTGTGGTCCTAGTACTTTGGGAGGCCAAGGCAGGTGGATTGCCTGAGCTCAGAAGTTCGAGACCAGCCTGGGCAACATGGTGAAACTCGCTCTCTACCAAAATACAAAAAGTTAGTTGGTTGTAGGGTCATGCACCTGTAGTTCCAGCTACTCAGGAGGCTGGACCAGGAGAATTGCTTGAACCTAGGAGGTAGAGTTTGCAGTGAGCCCAGATCACACTATTGCACTTCAGCCTGGGCAACAGAGTGAGACTCTGTCTCAAAAAAAAAAAAGAAAAAGAAAAAGAAATAGAAATAGAAATTGATGAATATAAAAGGTAATATTCCTATTTCTATATTCAGACATAAATTCAGATTTATGAATCTGGAATACTGTAAATTTTTATGCTAATTTTCAGTCCATAATTGTAAGAAAATTTATTTCTTTTTTCAAAGCATCTAACTTTTTAGACCTCAGCAGGCTCTTGATTCATAATAATTAAATTAACTTTAGTCTAAAATCCATGGTTACAATAATTTCCCAGCAATCATAGATCCTTTTGAATATCCAAAGGTGATCTACTCCTGACTTTTACAGTCCAGTCTCAAAATATTATCCAGACACAGTGATAAAGATAAAAAGATTTGGTCATAACTCAGTCTTAAAACTAGAGAGACTTGAAAGCAACTGGAACATACCACTTGTTATCAGAATTTTTTGAAATTTGGTTTCTTGAAAATAAATCACTGAGTCACAGTTGAAACCAGTTTCAGAAGTGGTATAAGCAGATTTGTCCACTAGGGACCAGGAACGAATTTTGAAGGTGTAAAAGGCACTACTATGGAAGCTGAGTACAGACAGGAGACAATAAACACTTACAGATCTTCTATGACCTAAGGGGTCATTCAAATTAAAACTGTTGGTAATCTACTTAGGACAAAGGAAAGAAGGATTTGAACTGCCCCATTTATAGGAAACAGGGACACTAATGCAATTTTTCCTGAGGTATTTGGGCACACTTGGAAAGCTGAAATCAATACACATTTTACTCCTTACAGAACCATCCCACACATGGGAACATTCTTGTAAATAGCAATACACCCACTCTCCTCGTTGGATCAGCTGACTCTCTAAAGCTACTTGAAGGACTGTGTTGGAGACTGGCTGGTATACTTTTTTTCCAGTACACCTACAGTGGTCCAAATTGGGACCACTCTAGAGGTTCCACTACATGCTCTCTGCCATTTTCAAGAACTTATAAGGAGAATAAACAATCGCAGGTAGAAAGGGTTGAAGGTGATTCTACCCTTGCTTTGGTTATTTAGTAGAATATCCAGAACTAGTAAAACATTTGCCTTGCTGGGCACAGTGGCTCATGCCTCTAATACCAGCACTTTGGGAGGCCAAGGCAGGTGGATTACCTGAGGTCAGGAGTTCAAGACTAGCTTGGCCCACATAGTGAAACCCCGTCTGTACTAAAAATACAAAAATTAGCCAGGTGTGGTGGCATGTACCTGCAGTCCCAGCTACTCGGAGGCTGAGGCATGAGAATCACTTGAACTCAGAAGGCAAAGGCTGCAGTGAGCTGAGATCACACCTTTGCACTCCAGCAGCCTGGGTGATGAGCAAAACTCAGTCTCAAAAAAAAAAAAAAAAGAAAGAAATTTGCCTTCAAAGAGAAGAAAATTAGATGCTAATGCTATTTGGTCCTATAAAAATCAGCTCTTTATCAAACAAAAGGTTTATGAGAAGGAAAAATCACAGCCTCAATGAGTGTAATAGCATATCTGGAGATAATTTATAGCATTTTACACTTTCAATCTCATTAATGTATAAATGTAAAATGTATATAATATTATTGCAATTGAAAACCTTTTTTATTTATTAAACTCAGTTCTCAAGAATTCTACGGTACAGGAAATCTTTGCAGATCAATTATATTCAGTTGTAAATTAAGAAACTAACTTTACAAGTAAAATTATAAATAACTTTTCGTTATTGTATAGTATAAAATATAGTTAATTCATTTTATTTTAATATGTGTGACATAAAGTGAGGTAAGACCCACGGAAATAAGAGTTCCTGGTATGAAAATATATTTTGCATTCATATTTGTGATGTGAGAGCATTGATTAGGTGACATAATTTAATTTGTAATTTAGGAGCATTGATAAGTGATATAATTGGGGATCTAGAAAGGCTGACTATAGAAAATATGATGAGAGCAGTGTTATTAATGCCTGAGTTCCTGACTTTCCATTTCCACTATTCTGAAGGAGATGTTGGTTTTACTTAGGAGTTTTTCTCCACCATCTTCAAAACACAGTTATTCTAAACTGAAGTCTTTTTGGAAAGCACACAAGCAGGAAAGGGGCAGAAAAAGTAGATGCTGGGGCATACAGAAGGGTATAATATTGTTCAGAAATTTTGGATACTGTGAGGAGAAACTATAGTATAAGCATAAGGGCAATAAGGCCTTAAAGGGTGACACTGGAAAAAATGTTTTTTTTTTTTTTTTTTTTTTAATTATACTTTAAGTTCTAGGGTACATGTGCATAACATGCAGGTTTGTTACATATGTATATGTATACTTGTGCCATGTTGGTGTGCTGCACCCATCAACTCCTCAGCACCCATCAATTCGTCATTTATATCAGGTATAACTCCCAATGCAATCCCTCCCCCTTCCCCCCTCCCCATGATAGGCCCCGATGTGTGATGCTCCCCTTCCCGAGTCCAAGTGATCTCATTGTTCAGTTCCCACCTATGAGTGAGAACATGCGGTGTTTGGTTTTCTCTTCTTGTGATAGTTTGCTAAGAATGATGGTTTCCAGCTGCATCCATGTCCCTACAAAGGATGCAAACTCATCCTTTTTTATGGCTGCATAATATTCCATGGTGTATATGTGCCACATTTTCTTAATCCAGTCTGTCACTGATGGACATTTGGGTTGATTCCAAGTCTTTGCTATTGTGAATAGTGCCGCAATAAACATAAGTGTGCATGTGTCTTTATAGCAGCATGATTTATAATCCTTTGGGTATATACCCAGTAGTGGGATGGCTGGGTCATATGGTACATCTAGTTCTAGATCCTTGAGGAATTGCCATACTGTTTTCCATAATGGTTGAACTAGTTTACAATCCCACCAACAGTGTAAAAGTGTTCCTATTTCTCCACATCCTCTCCAGCACCTGTTGTTTCCTGACTTTTTAATGATTGCCATTCTAACTGGTGTGAGATGGTATCTCACTGTGGTTTTGATTTGCATCTTTCTGATGTCCAGTGATGATAAGCATCTTTTTATGTGTCTGTTGGCTGTATGAATGTCATCTTTTGAGAAATGTCTGTTCATATCCTTTGCCCACTTTTTGAAGGGATTGTTTGTTTTTTTCTTGTAAATTTGTTTGAGTTCTTTGTAGGTTCTGGATATTAGCCCTTTGTCAGATGAGTAGATTGCAAACCACTGCTCAGTGAAATAAAAGAGGACACAAACAAATGGAAGAACATACCATGCTCATGGATAGGAAGAATCAATATCGTGAAAATGGCCATACTGCCCAAGGTTATCTATAGATTCAATGCCATCCCCATCAAGCTACCAATGAGTTTCTTCACAGAATTGGAAAAAACGGCTTTAAAGTTCATATGGAACCAAAAAAGAGCCCGCATTGCCAAGACAATCCTGTCATAGGAACAAAGCTGGAGGCATCATGCTACCTGACTTCAAACTATACTACAAGGCTACAGTAACCAAAACAGCATGGTACTGGTACCAAAACAGAGATATAGACCAATGGAATAGAACAGAGTCCTCAGAAATAATACCACACATCTACAGCCATCTGATCTTTGACAAACCTGAGAGAAACAAGAAATGGGGAAAGGATTCCCTATTTAATAAATGGTGCTGGGAAAATTGGCTAGCCATAAGTAGAAAGCTGAAACTGGATCCTTCCCTTACTCCTTATATGAAAATTAATTCAAGATGGATTAGAGACTTAAATGTTAGACTTAATACCATAAAAACCCTAAAAGAAAACCTAGGTAGTACCATTCAGGACATAGGCATGGGCAAGGACTTCATGTCTAAAACACCAAAAGCAACAGCAGCAAAAGCCAAAATTGACAAATGGGATCTAATTAAACTAAAGAGCTTCTGCACAGCAAAAGAAACTACCATCAGAGTGAACAGGCAACCTACAAAATGGGAGAAAAAATGTTTTTATACTTGTGTAGACTATGTCATACAAAAAGCAAAAAAGTCAGTTTATTTTAATTTCTATTTTGCTTCCCATGTTTTATTCTTTTAAACGCAATAGATGTCCAACCCTACAGTAAAAGTTACAGCTCTTTTCATAATTTCTTTCTATAGGTGTATTCAAATACAATGCTATACAGATATATGTAGACACGTAACTAAATAACTCAATATATATCAGCAGTAAGATTTGGGATTTACTTGTTTATGTTTCATGTGGCAGTATTAAATGTAATACACAGCAATAATATAATTTAGATATTCTTCACTTAATAGAAAACATATTTCTAAAATGTTATTAATTTTGTATGTTTCCTCATATTTTAGAATATACTGATATTTTACATTTATTTTGAAATACAGTTTTGCTAAAAATACCAAGTTGATTTCCAAATCCACATCATTTTAAACTGTCAGTAAGAAGTCTTAAATTAATGATAATCAGAATCATTTAATTCCCATCAATTTCTAAACATTTCTGAAGTCCAAACAAGTCACATCCTCCAGAAGATACCTCAGCACTATTATTCTGTTTTAAGTGGCATTATGTTACCTAGTTGATGCCACCAACATAGTAATGTGACAAAATATAAGTCCATGAGGCCGAAATTTTCAAGTTGATGAATTTCTCCTGGGACACAGTCTGGTTTAAAGAGAATGTGTTATTGAATGTGGTCCCTGCATACAATTTCGAGACAGAAAGTAGGCTAGTCAATAGGATAAGAGCTAAGAGTAGGCTGTACCCTAACTCATAAATTACACTTTTATTTATTGTGACTGGAAGAAAGGAATTAAACTTTGATTGATTTCTCTCCAGATTATAGGAGAATATTTCTGCAGGAAAAAAGCAAGCAATAGATGTCCTCTAATCTCTTTGTAAATGTAATGATAGCAGATCTTTCAGCAAACAGATTAATGATATTTGCCGGAAGGAGAGTACTATCTATGGATTGATCTTAGCAGAATGATCCCAGTTTAGCATATAGTAAACAAACCTGAAATCTGTAGGTTTATAAGGCACACCACTCTGTAAAAAAGAGATGTCTCAAAACTTAAAATACAGAAGGTTGTCCACAAGCCTCATTTAGAGAATTAATTTCTTCTGTGTCTGATGTGAATAAAAGGGTTTGAGGAGCTGGCTGAATTTCCCAAACCTCTCCTTATTTTAGCTGAGCCCGTTGATGTCTTATATTCTTAATATTATTAATAAGGCTGAATCCTAGATAAGGTCTCTGATTCATGTGAGTCTCATCTGAAAATTCTATTTTCATGTTAGCAGAGTGATAATGTCCTAGGTTGCTCAGAGCTTATGGACAGGTGTGCGTGTGTGTATATCATCCAAGCCTACTGAAGAGCAAAGCAATAACCTGCTTTTTTGTTTCATTTTTTTGTGATCTCTTGTGTAAATTGATTTCCAAACTGTTGAGATAATGGATGTAGAGTTACAAAGAGAAGCATTGAAAAGATCATATGCATTGAAAAAAATATATAAATGCCTCCCATGTATCCTGTATGGTGCAAGATTTGAGCACGGGGAGCTAAACATTCCTGCCCAAAACAATAGACTATCCCCTTCATTAATAAATCATGATTATAAAGGCAGACATTTTTCCATGCTAAAGCTAGAGAAAATGATACTTTGTCACTTAGAACATATTGTAAGTGAATGTTTCTGTGTGTGCTTAGGCATGTACAAGTGTATGGGCTTACACAGAGCCTTAAATATATAAGACAGTTTCAACTTCAAGTTGATAGCATTTGCTAGCTTTTGAAATAAGGATTGTATTAATTTTTCATTGTAATCAAAATTATTCATCTGATGAAGTTCTTAGTGCTAAAAAATGTGGTGTCTACCAAATGTGAAGTAGCAAAATATCACAGAGTAAATGATCTTAATACTTATGACCAATACTTAGTCCAGAAAATTAAAGGTGAATGTGTCAAAAGAAATTAATATATTTTGTGGAAAGTATCTTCAAAATTACAACATTTTAGTACTAAATGTTTTATTTTAGACAGTGTATAATAAAATAAAATTTCACTGAGGAGAAAGTAACATTAATCCATCAGTCAAGTAGTACAAATTTTATTTAAAAGAAATATAATTTCTACTTCTCCCAATATGTGAGCAATTGCAAATTATGATAGGTGTATTATAAATAAAGTAGGTAAGTTAGCTAGCAAACTGTAGCTCTTCTCTTAACTACATTGAAGTATATTTGAAGTTTTCTATAAAATACTTTGAAAACTTGTTATGTGAGAAAAATGGCACTATATGCAATGTTTAAAGAATATTTACTACTTAATTATTCCACTGGCATTTAGGTCCTGCCTAAAGAAATGGTTTCTTTAATTATCTGAAAAAGTAAAAGAACTTTAGACTAACATGTATATGAATTATCTGGACTTTTTCAAGAAACCTAACAAAGGAGCTAACGATAAAAATATTTTAAACCTTTCTGCTTCCTATTAGCAAACTGACCAGGTAACCAGCACAGATGTTCAGGTTATATACATAAACTACACAGATATATAAACTACACAGATGTGCAGAAGTAATTATAATTATCAAAGCGATTAACAAACAAAGCATTGATTTATTATTTAGTAAATATTAACTACTTAATGGAAGGCTACTACATTTTATATATTGGAATAAATTATCATTTCTGAAATTTTACTATTTGTTATAATAAGCTTTATGTAGGTTTTTCCATCTGCAAGGATATATTACATTCCTGTAAAGCTTTTATCTTATTTGACTTCAATTTAAAAATAGTTAAAATTAAATTGGAAACACCCTAATAATATGATTATAGTAATAATAATAGAAAAATAATATTTATTTTGATAGCTATCTCTGGCATTCTGCTAAATATTTTTTATGTATGACCTTTGCAATCATTTCTCTACCGCTTTGAAGAACTATTATTCTACTATCAATATAAAGAACACGAGTGCATACGTTACATTATTTAGTTGTCGGAACCTCTTTACAATAGGCAGTCTTATTTTGCCCTTGCAGAGACAAGTAACTTTATTCTGAGAATGTTGGACAATTGCCTGAGGATACACAGTTTACAGTGGCAGGGCCTCAATATTCTCCCTCATTGTCTGAAATTAATACCCATAGCCACATCTTTGTATTGCCTATAAGAAATGAAATATTAGTAATACCTGCCTAAAACAAATAAGCAAGATCTCTAGAGTATTTTTACCAATCAGGAAGTCAAATGTGTATTATTCTATTTCTTTAAATTATGCTTTAAGTTCCAGGGTACATGTGCAGAACACGCAGGTTTGTTACATATGTATACATGTGTCATGCTGGGGTGCTGCACCCATCAACTCATCATTTGCACTAGGTATATCTCTTAATGCTATCCCTCCCACCTCCCCCCACCCTACTACAGGACCCAGTGTGTGATGTTCCCCACCCTGTGTCCCAGTGTTCTCATTGTTCAGTTCCCACCTATGAGTGAGAACGTGCGTGTTTGGTTTTCTGTCCTTGCGATAGTTTGCTTAGAATGATGGTTTCCAGCTTCATCCACGTCCCTACAAAGGACGATTCCTCAAGGATCTAGAACTAGAAATACCATTTGACCCAGCCATTCCATTACTGGGTATATACCCAAAAGATTACAAATCATGCTGCTATAAAGACACATGCACATGCATATTTATTGTGACACTATTCACAATAGCAAAGACTTGGAACCAACCCAAATGTCCATCAGTGATAGACTGGATTAAGAAAATGTGGCACATATTATTCTATTTTTATTTTATTTTTCTTTAAAAAATATTTATTTAAAATATTTGATGGCTCTTGAAAAACAACATTCAAGTTTTTGATGTAGTTTAACTATCAACTTATGTTGCCAACACTCTAAAATGTTTTGCTTACATGTTTATGTGAGAGATTAAAAAGCATCAGAAATTTCCTTTTTTTAATATCTTAACTAATATTATAAAGGCCAAAATGGTTAATTGTTACTTAATCTTGTTGTAGTCATATATTAGGGCTGCCACTGCACATGAGGATACACAGGGTGACTTGAAAGAAAAGAAATTTTTTCCCTCACTGATTCTTAAGCCAGGGTCCTAAATCGAGGTGTCAGCAGCACAAAATGCCCTACAAAAGCTCTGGGAGAGAATCAGCTCCTTGCCTCTTCCAACGTGGTCGTTCCAGTTGTTCCTTTTGTTCCTGCCTAATTCCAAACTGCTCTGTCTACACATGGCTTTCTCCTCTGTGTTTCTACCAACTATGTTTCTCAGAAGAACCCTTGTTATTGGGTTTAAGTCCTGCCCTAAATCAAGGATAATCTCATATCAAGATCCTTATCTCAATTGCATCCACAAAGCCCTTCTTCCAAATCACATCACAGTACACAGTTCCTGGGAGTTTAGCACTTGCATGTATCTTTTGAGGGGCCCATTATTCCACCCAATACCCATCTTTTCAAAAGAAAGACTGCTTTGTTAATGGTGAGTTGATCTTATATTTATTAATAAAAGCAGAATGACTTTAGGCATCCAAATCCAACCACTCTTCCTTTCCTGAAAATTTTAAGAAACGCTAAAGTTTATTTGGCTCTTCAAAAATCAGTGCTGAATCTTCTTTCTGATTGTACTTAAACCTGAACTGAGACATACGCCTTTTGCATAGGAAATATCATTACTGCTACCAGAGATTATTGACTGTATAAACAAAGGCTATGTACTTACTGGCTAGGAATTGTAATGCATCTGCCCTGAGGGACTTCCTTATAGATAATTCTACTGAGGATTTTGTAAACTGTAAACATCAGACTAACTTTAGGGTTCCAGAATCAGGCTATTAAGGTAGAAATATTGCTCAGCAATTTTCTCACTGTGTTATCTTGAATAGCTTACTTAATGAACACATCTAAGAAAGGTCCCAATTGGCACCAAATTAAAACTCAAGAGACAAAAAAGCTAGGTTTCAATATCTAGATCCCCTAAATGCCCTTGTCTCTTCACTATCAATTGGTTCTGTAAGTACAGCGTTGGGTTGGTAGGCCTCTCATCTAGAAAAATCACAAAAATATGTGTTTTCCGCACCCCACCTGCATGGCAACAATACCTTTATTTACTTGCATTTACGTGACTGTGTGAAAACGGACAGAATCAAAATGGAGTCACTTGTGTTAAAAATCCTGACAAAAGAACTGAGAAGGCCATGGAGGGAGCATTCTCATGCATGGATGCCTGATAACAAGAACTATCACAAAAGATTGCAAAAACACAAACTGATACAAAGGCCATTGCAACCTTACACACACACATGAAAATACTGTGCAGGCATTTGCCCAACAACTCCCTTCCCAACTTTGTATTGGTGCCACCCTTGTTATTGATTCTTGTAGCCTAGGACAATTGATTTAAAACAATTATGTAAACCTCTTCATTAAAAAATAAATAAATAAAAAGTCTTTACCTTCCTGAATACCCACATAGTTTACTATGGCACATATATTACCACTGAAATTCTCCCAAATAACTGTAATTTTCTTTCATGAAATAATATCTATGTTATCTAGGTGGACACACAAGAGGTAACTTAAGTTCTAATTTGCAGAAATAATTTTTGCTTTAAAGCAAATTTCTTCTTCTAGCAATGTACTTGAAACTACTGACAGCTTTCTTTCCATAACCACTTTCTTTACAACTTTCTTTCCACACTTTCCAGGAATGTATTTAGAATATAAGGAACAAGATGTACACTTTAAAGAATTTTTGTCACTCTTTGGATCTCTTTGCATTTTTGTCTTTTTATGTGTTTTGATCTAAAATACATTATAGATGTTTAAAAGTATGTAATTCATTTATGTATTTGGTTAGAGTTATGAAAGTGAAGGATTATGTCTTTATTTTATTTTACTATACATACTTTAGCAAATAAGCATTGGGAATCTTTTCTGCTTTCTTTGTTTCTGCCCTCTAAAATATCCTTTGACTTGGGCTAGGATTTGAATTGCATGTACCTCTCCATAATTAATATGTTGGAACTTAAACCCCAAGGTGGAAATATTAACAGGGGAGGCTTTGGGGGAGTGATTAAGTCTTAAGTCATGAGGGAGTTTCCCTCATAAATGGATTAGCACTTTTTGTTTGTTTTGTTTTGTTTTGTTTTGTTTTGAGACAGAGTTTCATTCTTTTCACCCAGGCTGGAGTGCAATGGTAAGATCTTGGCTCACTGCAACCTCTGCCTCCCGGGTTCAAGCGATTCTCTTGTCTCAGCCTCCCAAGTAGCTGGGATTATAGGCACCTACCACCAAGCCTGGATAATTTTTTTTTTTGTATCTTTAGTAGAAATGGGTCTTTGCCATGTCTGCCGGGTTGATCTCAAACTCCTGACCTTAAGTGATCCACCAGCCTCAGCCTCCCAAAGTTCTGGGATTATAAGTGTGAGCCCCCACCTCACCCAACCGGATTAGTACTCTTATAAAAAAAAAAGCTGAAGAGAGAGCCTTAGTGCATTTTACTCTTCCTTTCTTTTGCTGTATGAAGATAGAACTTTTGCCCTTATGACACATGATGACAGCAAAAAGAAACCATCAATGGGGAATGGACCCTCACCAGACACCCAACTTGCTGGTGCCTTGGTCTTGGACTTCCCAGCACCCAGAACTGTGAGACCCAATGTTCTCTTTTTATAAATTACCTAGTGTTAGGTATTGTGTTATAGTACTACAAATGGACAGAGATAACTTACTATATGTTTAATATTTATACTCCAGGATCAAAAAAATTTTAGTGGATCCAACTCTTCTTTAAAATCTAGAGAATAAAGATGCTTACATTCATTATTTTCAATGTCAAGAATATTCCTACTTTGTTTCTTAAGCACTATATATGCACACTGATACACATTATTTATAAAATGTATATAAATATAAAATAAATATATATAAGCTTTATGTAAATTTACATTTTGTTAAAAGATGCTTTCCTTGCTTTCAGTTCTTCACATTTTTAATGAAATTCTTCATATTGCTCCCTGTAATTAAAATGGCTCCTTTTCTCCTATTCATACTGTCAACATTTATTAATGTTTTAAGGTCTGCTCATATCTCAGTTCCAATATTCCATTCATTATTATAACCAACAATGAATTATGTATTATCTTATATTAAGCTTTTGCATTTAGAAACAATTTAAATATTTCAATATTCTTGTAAATATTCTTCAATTCTTTAATTTTTGTGTCTTAACCTACCAAATACATTGAAAACGTCATGAGAAAAAGAACCACATTTTATACCATTTTTGTTTTTCCTTTAAAACCAAGAAAAATACTATTACAAACTTAAGACATCATTAAAGCAAAATAAACTTCTTAACTATCATATTTATTACTAGTTGAATTTAAAAATATTCAATTAAAAGTCCATTAATATGTTAAGGGAAATAATATGATACCCTTCAATTAAAGAAACTTACTTTATAAATTTAAAATGTTACTATTTCACCTAAGGAAAAAAGAGTGGTTCCTTGGAAAAGCTTAACCATTCAAATCAATGTCACCCACTTACATGGCTTCAACTGACTAAGTTTAAACTTAATTTCTTTGTGAATTTTCAAAAACAAAAGATGAAGAAATAAATGATGAGGCACTTGACAGGCTAAAAGATGCTGTAAATATGTGGGAAAAATCCAAAAACACAAAATCAATAGAACAGTTTCTAATAATAGCAGTTAAATATTCTGAAAGAGTCCTCCTGGTAGCCCATATTTCAAAGTTACGGTTAAGTGGAGGACCAATTTGACATAAAGTAAATGAGTTGTGTTAGCAAATAGCTATTGATTAGCACAGTGCTACTCAATAAAAATTAATTTACATTACAATATACATCATTATACTTTCATGTTGATAGAAGGAAAGTAGTAAAGCTACTTTTTCTTTGACACTAAATCTGAATGTTCTGAAGGCTATTACAAAAATCACTGGCAAAGACTGTAATCCCGGGCTCCAGGCCTGCCCTTGTTTATAGTGTCAAATATGCTTGAAAGTCTACTTTAAAATCAGGCTAAATATCTTGATTGGAATTCTGTGTCAAACACAATTATATATATGAATAAGAACAGTTTTAACTTTCAAGTACATATCTCAGTTCTACGTTGTCGTAATTGCTTTTCTTGTATTTTAATTTCTATTTCAGATAATTATTAGCATAATTTGTCAGAATATTTTATGGTTATATACATTTTCGTGAAATCAACTTATAGGCTATCTACCAATCTTTTCAGTATTTTTTAAAAAATTAATTAGCATGATAATCTCTTTATAGCTGTATTTTAATGTTTATACATCTTCTGATCATAGGCAACTTACATTTTTTTGCTTAAAGAGCTTTCAGAATCTAAGATAAAATTTTTGAAGTGGAATCTGGAATTAATATTAATACATAATTCTGCACATTATTCATTATTAAGTGCTAATATATTGGGTAATTATTCTAATCCCCAATTGTGTGATTCAAAGTTTTTCTAGCATTGGAATGCTGTAGTTAAGCTTGGATTCTATCTCAGGACTGCTTGCATTTATCATTTAGATACGTTTTAAGTTCAAGTATTTAGAAAATCTCTAAGTCTACAGATACATTCCCTGTGAAATTTTGCCCCCTGTTTCATTCTTTATAAACATATTTAGTGCTAAATGTACACCCTGGCATTTGTCATTTATAAGTACGTTAGATAACTAAATATTTCAAATTAGGAGTGTATTTTAGAAATGAATGAGATACGGAAAACTGTGACTATGAATTTAATTATTTGTACACAAGATTTTATGACTATTTTCCCTTGTAGAATTATTTTTATTTTTATTCTTGAGCCATTAATTATGCTTAAGCTCCCGGAAAAAGCTTTTTTGGGGTTAGGTTTAACTGTCGATATCTGAATCTCATATATATGTGTATATAAAATAACACCTGAACATATTTGTGTATTTTTTTAAACATGTTTTAAAATCAAGGAAGAGAGAAATGTTAAAAATCACCACGGCAAACCTTACAAAAAAAAAAAAAAATTGGTGGATTACAGACATAATTGTCTATGTACATTTCATGTTGAAAACAAAAAATATTTATTATATAGTCTGTTACACGTATATTTTTCTTAACTAAGATAAATTTGATTAAATAAAAATTTTCCTGCCAATTATAAGATTATATGTTATTCTTTAGTCCTCATTTTTAAGTCCTCTCTGACTAAAGATATCTACACGTTTTTTGACATTCCTGCTATCAAGAGAATAGGTCTCTGTCCTACACAAATTAAATCCATAATGAGATGTCAATATGCTAATAAAAGGAAGGCAATAAAACTAAAAAGGCAGATCACACTAAATATTTTCAAGGATAGAGAGCAAACAGAATGATTATGTATGCTGGTGGAAACTCTAAAACGTTCTCCTGCATTCTTTGCCTCCATCTACTAAAACACAATGTACACATACAACAATTCCACATCTACTATATGCCCCAAAAGTAATGCAAATTATGTTTCCAAAAAAGTATATATAAGAATGTTCATTGCAACATTATTTATAATAGCCCCACACTTTACAAAGTGTGTGCAATATACAAAAGTTCAAAAGCAGCCAAATAAAGTCTATAGTTTAAGAAATCAAATTAGTTGTTACCATTGTGGGATATGGAGACCAGAAGTTATCTCAGTGGACTTCCGGATTACTGATATGTTTCCAAATTGGTATGCTGTTTACAACACTGTTTTGTGAAAATTCAGCAAACTGTACAGTCATGATATATGTTACTTTTTATATTTATACTATGCATGCTTTGCTTTAATAATTTTTAAAAGCTTAAATTGTAGTATCTTCAGGTAATAGCAAAGTATTATTTTCTTGTGTTCCAGGAACTCAGACACAAGCTATAGATATTTATTTGTCATAAATTGTAGATAGTAGTATCTCTCTCTCTGTTTTTTTGTTTTGTTTTGTTTTGTTTTTGTTTTTTTTTTTTGAGACAGTCTCGCTCTGTCACCCAGGCTGGAGTGCCATGGCACGATCTTGGCTCACTGCAACCTCTACCTCCCGGGTTCAAGTGATTCTTCTGCCTCTGCCTCCCAAGTAGCTGGGAGCTCCCAAGGACAAGTGCCTGGCACCACACCCTGACAATTTTTTGTATTTTTAGTAGAGACAGGATTTTACCATGTTGATCAGGCTGGTCTCGAACTCCTGACCTCAGATGATCCACCCGCCTAGGCCTCCCAAAATGTTGGGATTACAGTTGTGAGCCAACATGCCCGTCTAATAGTAATCTCTTTTGCTTGTTTGTGTTGTTGTTGTTGTTGTTTTTGAGACGAAGTCTAGCTCTGTTGCCAAGCTGGAGTGCAGTGGCATGATGTTGGCTCACTGAAACTTCTGTCTCCTGGGTATGAGCGATTACCCTGCCTTAGCCTCCCGAGTAGCTGGGATTACAAGCGCCCACCACCATGCCCGGCTGATTTGTTTTTGTATTTTAGTAGAGATGGGGTTTCACCAGGTTGGTCAGGCTGGTCTCGATCTCTTGACCTTGTGATCTGCCTGCCTTGGCCTACCAAAATGCTGGGATTACAGGCGTGAACCACTATGCCAGGCCAGTAATATCTCTTTAAGTGTAATTTATTAACCAGGTATTTAGTAGTCTTTTGTTGTAGGGGGAAAAACAAAAAAAGAAAAGTCTACTAAAGGATTCAAACCTAATCATTCAACAACTATTTAAAAATGATTTTCCTTTTAAAAATAATACATATTTATTTGATAATAATAATCATAGTAGTAGTAGAAATGATTAGTATTTACTAAGCACTGACATATGTAGGTATTATATTATTTATTTGAGCAAGCTGATTTCTCAAAAAAGCAAAGATAGTTGGCATTAGGATTTTGTAATCATAAGAAGCATATTTGCTACCAAAACCTTTTTACGTTTGTTTTTAATTTTCTACTTGTTTATATTATTTTAATTGAGCAAATTGGTGAATTGTTTATGGTGTAAATATGTGGCATAACTTGGAGTTGCTACTCAGTTGTTTCCAGAGACAAGCTCCAGTGACTCTCAACTTCATTAAGGTGAGTCATGTCATGTCTTCCATACATGAAGTACAAGAAGTGAATTCATTAGATGGAGTGGTTACAGTGGTAACCAACCTCTAAGAAGGCTCTCAGTGACACCCACCCTCTAGTTTTTCGTGCTCCCTTCTTGAGTATGATAAATACTTTTTACTCACTGCTAACAGAAGAAGGCAGACAGTATGAGATGTCACTCGTAAAATTAGACTGGCTTCCATTTTGGGCATACAATAGAGCCCTTAGACCCTCTTTAACCTGTACTTTCTCAAAATTCTCACCCCAGGGAATGCCATGTTTCATATCACGAAACAAATGGCAAGGAAGTGCCAAAAATACATGAATGAATTTCAGCTCAGACCATCCCTCCTCCTACACACATTCAGTTGAATCTCTAATGAAACGAAAGCTCCAGGCGACAATAACCTCATGAGAGAACTATGTGAGACACCTAGCTAAGCGTTAAACATAAACACAGCCAGACATTAGCTGAAGTATTGAAAACATTTTATTCAGTAACTACTGACAGGAGGGGAAAGCTGAGCTCGGTTCCAATTTGTGTGGAGGTAACTGGGTGTTTTAAAGCGAGAATGTGGGAGGTGGACAAGTAGGGATCAGGTAGAATCAGAGAAGTTGAAAGTTACAAAGGTTTGGTCAGTGTTAATGGATAGGCCAGCTGTGTCTGCTCTCTAGCTGGCAATTATTGAAGTCAAGAATCAAATTCTACCACAAAGGCTGGGAGACAAGGCCCTACCCTTTCTTATGAATTCATTTCAAAGGAATGGCTTTCAGGTTCTTCAGAAAGACACTTCTGAGTTATAGGAGATGCACGTAAACCTCAAAGAGGTAGATAAAGAATTTATGATTCTAAGTCCTTTTTAGTAAATGCTCTAAGAAAAGGAAATCAGGGGCCTATCGTCAGGTATTGGCTAGAACAAACAGCAAATTCTCTTGGTATCATTGAGCTTTCTCAGGCAGAGATTTAACTTGGGAGGAGGGAGACCAGGGTCATCCTAGGGGCACAGCCTTATGCTGCAAGAAACCACGCTAAAGTTTGCTTGTCTCTTAGAGCAGAAGTTTGGACAGACTCAGCACATAGCTGAGTTCTTCAGTTTTATCATGAGATACACCTGGATTTCTGGCCCTATCTCACAGAAATTGTAAGATACTAAAAGTTGGCTGATAATGCATTATCTAGTAATTAATAACTAATACAGGTTTTGGTTGTAATAAGTAGCAGTAACAAACCCCTAACATATGGAAGTGGCTTTGGAACTGAACAATGAGCTTTAAAGAAATTGTTTGCAAAATGTCGAAGTAGCTAGAACATGCTGTAGATTTTAATCTCGAACATGCTGATAAGGGCTTAATGGACAGTGATAACTATCTTATTGAAATGGTAACAAAGGGGATCCTTGTAATGTAGTGGTATAAATCTTGCATGAAGTATTGTAAACTAGGAATGGGCCTAATGAACTGGGTCATCTAATATTTTTAAGCAAATTATTGGCCAGGCATGGTGGCTCATGCCTGTAATCCCAGCATTTTGGGAGGCCGAGGCGGGCCAATCAGAAGGTCAAGAGAACAAGACCACCCTGACCAACATGGGGAAACCCCATCTCTACTAAAATACAAAAATTAGCTGGACTAGGCAGCAGGTGCCTGTAATCCCAGCTACTGGGGAGACTGAGGCAGGAGAATTGCTTGAACTCAGGAGGCAGAGGTTGCAGTGAGCTGAGATAAAGCTACTGCACTCCACCCTGGGTGACAGTGTGAGACTCTGTCTCAAAGAAAAAAAAAAATTCTTGAACATGTTACCTAACTTTTCACTTTGTAGAATAAAATGTGAGAAGAGACAGATAAATCAGAGGAAACGCTACTAAATAAGAGAGTCAAATTGATAGTTTTGAAAATCTTCTTCGCATACTCTATTACAGCATTCATATTGTTAAAGCAAACTAAAAATGACCTGAGAAGGACTCTGTATTTCTATATTTGAATCTTTGTGGTCAAACTGCAATATAACTTAAGTAGACAAGACTGAAAACCTAATTTAGGAGTATGCACTTGTAACAATAGCTAAGTCTTGGCCAGTCTCGACTGCCATACTTCAACCACTTATACATGCTGAGTGTCCAAACTGTGTTCAAATAAGGCAAAGGCCAACCTGTAACCAATCCAGCTGTTTCAATACCTTACTTCCAATTTCTGTACGTTCTTTCCCTTTTTTGTCTATAAATTTGTTCTAGCCACAAGGCACCCCTGGAGTCTCTCTGAATCTGCTGTGATTCTGGGGACTGCCTGATTCGTGAATCATTCATCACTGAATTAAACTCATTTAAATTGAATTCAGCTGATGTTTTTCTTTTATCAATATATTATTGTATAGCCTCTTCAAAAGCTATCTGATAATAAAGTTAAGACATGACTTCCAAGCAAAGATAAAATCCAGAGCCCTGCAAGAAGATCATGGTCTAAAAATAAAGCCAAAACGAGAAGTCTTCCTAAGATTTTAAAGGTATAAGGTATATATCATAGAACCTGCCAATTCAACATGAGGCCTTTTACGATAAGGGCATTCTATCTCAGAAGAAGGCAAAGGTAGGAAGAAAAGATCTGTAGTTGAGGCTTTTGTCTAATGGAGTGTTTCCCAAGAAGGTTCACAGAAGACATACACATTGTTAGAAGAAGTAGATATTCAGAAATATCACCAGCATTTACTGAGGAAGACAGTCTTTTCACAGACTGAAAAGAGTCCTTTGGACCCTCTGAATAACACTGGCAGAAATCAGGCAGAAAGACCTGCTCAGCAGCAAACACATGCAAAAAGAAGCATGGAGAGGGTTGGATAACTCAGAGGGCATAATCATAAATTCAAAGGGTAACACAAAAGCAATGAAAAATTATTCCAGGGACTTGCATCCTATCCAAAAATGTCCAGCATTTGCCTCACCGGATACCAGGATTGACATGAGTCAGTGATTCCTTTGTGCTTACAGCTGTTCCCATCTGTAAAGTGATTCCTTTGTGTTTCCATCTGTTCCTATTCCAAGACTGTCTGGAAGAGTTATCTTCTGTCTTTTCCATTCTTTCTACTGAGTAGCTTAAAAGGTACATAATATTCTTTAATTTCAAAGGTAGGGAACAAGTGAAACTTCACTCAAGAAGAACTAGTTAAGGAACCAGGAAGCCTCATTCATACCTAGACCTAATACAGAAAATGAGATTCTCAGTTTTAAGCAGATAGTATAATTGGAGCAGACTTTTGAAAACCTTGGAAGGGTCTGAATATATTTTGGATATTGCAATGACATGAATCATGGGTGACAAAGGACAGACTGTGATAGGTGACCTTTAAGTGGCTCTCATCTTTTTCACTTCCTAGTAGTCACAGCCTGTGCAATTACATCCCCTTTATTTTTATTTGGGTATTGAATATTAATATTTTCTCATTTTGGTAGTACATGATGCTGGACCACACTGTAATATTTGAAAACATGAGGAAAAATATGGAAAGAAAAGAAAAATAAATGAAAAGGAAAATTATCCATCAATCTGTCTCACAAACCAACCACTCTTTAAATGTTTTATGCATTTTCTGCCATTCAACTTTCCATGTGTCATTTTTTCTTCTTAAAAATGACCATACAATATTCGCAAAATGGTCATAAATAAAACTACAGTAGTTTCACATTTCATCAAATTGTTGCCAATTGTGTGCAATTGCATGTAATTCTGCAGACACCATAATAGTACAAAACGTTTTCCTTTCTAAAGTTAAGATTTTGTTTGTTTATAGAAATGATATGTAATCTCAAAGTACATTTCTGGTCTAATGCTATAATCTTAATGTAGCGAAGCTCTTGATTAGAATCAAACCATTATTATTAGATGCATAAACATGTATTTAATATTACTCAATAAGTAAATTATTGCTAAATTATAAATATAAAATTCCATGGCTGATATTTTTCAAATACATTCTGAATGCTTTCTATTCAGAGTAATTAGCTGGTAGGCTATAAGCTTCTATTGGTGATGCTACCATTATTCAAACTATTTGTGGAATATTTCTCTTAAATATCTCTTTTTTTTTTTTTTTTTTTTTTTTTTTTTTTTTTTGAGACGGAGTCTCGCTCTGCCGCCCAGGCTGGAGTGCAGTGGCCGGGTCTCAGCTCACTGCAAGCTCCGCCTCCTGGGTTTACGCCATTCTCCTGCCTCAGCCTCCCAAGCAGCTAGGACTACCGGTGCCCGCCACGTCGCCCGGCTAGTTTTTGTATTTTTTAGTAGAGACGGGGTTTCACCATGTTAGCCAGGATGGTCTCGATCTCCTGACCTCGTGATCCGCCCGTCTCGGCCTCCCAAAGTGCTGGGATTACAGGCTTGAGCCACTGCACCCGGCCCTTAAATATCTCTTTAGAAGTCACATATCAGTCTTATAAATGCCTTCAATATTTGTGTAGTTTTCTAATTAAAAAATGTATTCAATGTCAAGAAACATGCCAAAAGCATTGGAGGACAATTCTGGGTTAAATATTATTTTTCTAGAAAGATATGTTTAATATGCTTTGAAAACCACTCTGAGCTGAATTCAAAATGAAGAGAAGACAAAAAATAGTTTTCAACTAAAAGAGCTTCATTACAATATGTTCTATTCCTCCAAAGTTAATACTGTAAAGTTCAATATTCATTGGAGTCTATAAGCTGGGTATGCTTATAGAAATAATCCGTCACATTGTCATCACATTTAATACATTTCACTAATTGTGTCTTTATGGTTTAATGGAGTTATTTTTTCACCAAAAGCATTCAACTTAAACAACATTAATGAGATCAAGCTTAATTTTCAACAGACTCAATGAAATGAAAAATGAGGTTAGCTTGATTAAACACATTGGCCAAAAGGCCAAACTAAATCCTTTTTTAGAATTCAATGTCTCTATTCTGTCCTCTTAGGACCTGGTGCTCACGTATTTTGCTTCAAAAGATAAGTTTTTAATTATTATTTCTTTGTATGCATCTCTGCTGACATTTACTAGCCTTAACTTTGACTTACCTCTCTGTGACTCAGTTTCCTATTTTGTACAATGGGAATAGCAATAATTACTTTGTGTTATTTTTCATAGCTTTAAAAGTGACTCCATCATAATGCATAGCAGAGTGCCTCACACATAGTAAGCACTTGATAAATTGTAGATATAATCACTTTTCTATTCCATTATTTATTTAATTACATACCCCTGACCCCATCTTTTCTCTCTCTTATCTTCTTAGAAATATTGTCTTCTAACATCATTTGCAAATATTTTATCTCATGCATGTCCATCTCCATTTCTCATTGTCAGCCTATTCTTTCTTTATATATGTTTACAAATTCAGTTTATTTATGGTCATACTTCACAGAATGAGAAGGAGATTTTCTTTTTCAGTTGTTCTTTCATACTTAAAGCCAACTTATTGAATGAGCCGAAGTAAGCTAGAAGTCAAATTTAATTTTTGTTTTTCTCACTTGTCTTTCAAGTGTGTTCTGTCAAAAAACCTTCTGTCACATCACCCTGAGATTCCTCAGAATCTCAGGAATATCTCTGAGTTTTCTGCACACCTTCATTTACTAACACACTGTGTCGATTACAGATATTAAAGAGGCACAGTCAAGTCTAAGGTTCAAACCTCAGTTGCTCCCAACTTGGGTTTATGAGACTGCAGTGGGAAGGGAGTGTGGCATGATAGGATTATCATGTTTAGCTCATTTTCACCTTTACTTTTAGTCTCGTGGTCCAAAAATGACAAAAGGAAGCACTGGGAAGGGGGAGTAAGGACCCTGTGTTTCCACTAAAGAGGTGTGGAATCTCTTCAGTGTTCTGCTTTATAAAGCTCTTTTGTGAATTTTTGAGGCTGTCTCGGAAAACTTCCACCACATTTCTTTCTAATACAAGAGATTCATTTTCTTCTGGATGGCCTTTCTCACACACTCCCCAGTAGTTTTTTTTGATATGATGACTCCCATTGGTAGCTGATTTACTAGGGCCAGTATATTTTCTAGGTAATTCAAACTTAGCTAACTTCCATGGGGTCCACCTGAGTCCTGAGAAGAACTGCCAGAATCTGGAAGTCCAAGCTGCTCTCTGCATCCTCTTATCACAGGTAACCACATCAAGTCCTATGTATAGTCCTGGCACTCATCTCTTTATTCCACAATCTCCACTGGACACAGGTCATGTTTTAGAAACATTTCTCTTTAAATCAGTCCTTTACTTGATTGGAGACAGACAGGAAGGAAGTACACACCTGCGCTTTCAACAAAAGAAAGAAAATAAAAGGGCTTAATGCTCAACCATGCACTCAAAGTAAACATCCAGTATTTAATCTTTTTTAAATCAATTTTCTTACTTCCTTTTATATGCCCTCAACTTAGGTGAGGAACTTACGTTCTCCTGACTTCTTTATTTTGATATTGACCAAAATTATAAAGCTAAAGACAAATCTTACTTAATATCCTGAGACCTATTTATGCCCAGAACCATTAAATATTTAATTCATGACTTTATTTTGAGCACAAGTTCTTACTCCCCTATTTTCAATTACTTGGTAGAGAACATTTTGTTATATACCCCCTGATACTGATATTAATTAACAAGTTTTTAGTTACAATTCAGTCACTAATTAGTTGAAATATCGGAAGCAAGTTAATCATATAGAGAACTGTTAAAGTTTAAGTGCCCTGAATAGGCTCCAATTTGTATACAGAGTTAAACTTGCTGAGTTCTCATTCTTGCACCATTTATAAATTGTGTGACCTTAGAAAGAGTATTTAATCCTCTAAAGTACAGTTTCCTTTTGCGTGCCTTGAGAATAATAAAGCCACACAAATTGTGATAATTATCTCAGAACATGCATGTTAATCCTGCAGCTCTGTGTGTGGCGCATTATAAACACTCAGCATATCATTAACATTCCTAGTTTCTCTGTCTACACCCCTCACACATTATCTCCCTCATGTGGAATTTCCCATTGTGTGCAGTAACAAAGGAAGCTGTGCTGCCTTCAGAACCGCAGGGAGCCAGTTTTTCCAGCTCCCTCTCTAAGCACAGTCATAGAGCAGACATGTATTGCACAGATGGGCAACAATTTCCTTTTCCAGGACTTTAAAATTTGACAATGAAATATGAAAGTGTTAGAAGAAAAGTCATTGCAGAGGCAGGGTAGACCACGGAATGGGGACTTGCCTTTGTTCCTACTGTTGAATACCAAATCATCCTTGAGGCCCCTGACTTCTAGCCACTTTGATGGCAGCAGTGGCCCTTTAAAATGGCCACTGCCAAGAAACCAGCCGCAATGGGGAGGCGCTGCCAGGGCTATAAGGCTCTGTGGAGCAGGCAGGACCCTCGCCCTTCCCAGGTGCCACTGCAGCCATCCTGCCACGGCTCCAGACTCGGGCTCCAGACCTGCGCTCTTGGGGGCCCGGGAAGACCCCTCTACTCCCGCAGGCTCAGAAGGCCCTACTCCCGTTGCCTGGCTTCTCCCCGCCGATGGCACTGGCTTGGATTTCAGAAGCGCGACTGGGGCTGCATGCTCTATAGAGCCAGCAGGAGCCAGGGACAAGCAGGTGCCCCGCCCTTTCTGAGGTGGTGGAGTGGCAGCTCTCCGGGTAGCTGCAGCTACTCTCCCAGGCGGGGACCCAAATGTCTAATCAGTCTGCAACGTTGGGGTCCCGGGAGGGTCCCCCTTCGCTGCAGGCTTAGCGGTGTCTGCTTCCACTGCCTGACCTCTCCCCTCCTCCCGGCACCTGCTCTGATCTTGGAGCGGGCTCGAAACTCTACCTGGGCACTGTCACAACCTGGCTGGGTGTGCACAAACTTGGGGCAGCGCTGACACGCCAGCCCCCTGCCGCCTAGGCTCCCTCCACACTTTGGGCACGGAGAGCGCAAGAGGGGAAGCCCAGGCGGGGCTGAGAGTGGCTCGGCACTGGCCTGGAGGTGCCCTTTGCTGCCTGCCCCATCGCTCGGCACCTGCTGCAGGTGCACCTGATGCTGCCTGCCCCATTGCAGCAGCTAGCATGCCTGACTGTGCACAGTGGTCAGACCCTATGCTCGCTCGCTCACCAACCCTTGCGCTCTATGCCTGGTTCGCCCTTGGCAGGTGTGGGATCCAGGCCAGTAGCATGAGCTGAGCACAGCCTGCCAGGCTGAATGGGCTAAACGAGCCAAGTGCGCCCAAGCAAAAGAAGGGCAAAAGCGCCACCGACCACAGAGGTTTCTGGCCAGAAAAGCGGCACCCCGGAGATCCCACAACAACTTGTTCTCTGAACCTCTGATTTTCCTTATCTTTTCAAATATCCAGAGTCGTCATTTTTGAGGCATACAATCAGTCACCCTCATAGATTCAATCGTGCTTATTGGTTTACTTACATCTGTCTTTTCTTTTAATGAGAATAAAAGTACGAATTGTCAGAATATTCAAAATTTAAAACGTTATGCCAATTTAAAATGTTATGCCATATTGTTCCTATGACTGCTTCATTGCTTTTTTTCAATCTCTTTGCAGCTCTCTTTTCTCTGTCTTTCTAATAAAGATTTCCCCAGATTTTAGGCTTTGCTCCTGTTAAGTTTTTTTCTTCTCTGCCACATATTCTTCTTTGACACTGACCTCCAGGAACAATCTGTTCTTCTAGCAGAGACATTTAAAATATCTGTATTTCTAACCTGAGTTTGACAGTTAATATTTCTTTCTCCAGTAATTACAGAATGCCTCTATTTGGATATTTAGCAAATAATTAAAAATAAATATGAATCGGATTGATTGTACCTCTTTCACTGACAAATGTTTCTTTCCAATGTATTCTCTATCTTGATGAGCAATGTTGTCTTCTACCCTATGACCCATGGATAAATTTTTAGATATATTTTCTTCAAATTTCCACAGCCAATTACTTGCTAATCCTAGTGATACAACTTGACAAGAATTTTTAACTTCCATTCTTCCCTTTGCAATATTGGTGTCCTAATTTGGAGCTCATTATTTTCTTCCTGAATTGCTGAATTTGATTCCTTACCATCTTCCTGCCTCCAGTGCCTACTCATTCAAAATGCATGAATTATACACTCTGACACCAGAATGAGTCTTCTAAAATGAAAATCTAAATTCTACTATTTTTCTATTGCCCTCAAACACTTCCAGGGACTTCAGGGTAGATATATGAGATCTCACTTATGACAGTAATGTCATAAGTGCTTTGAGTAAAGTTAACAACAGTAAAAAATAATTTTTACTGTTATATCATCACGGATACACATGCCATTTCTTGCCATCTTCACATAGTTTGAAAGTTCTCTCTTTCCTTCTAATTGTCACTCCTTCTAGTCCTCCATCTCTCATTTTCCATGATCTTCTTAGTCCTTCCTACTGCATAGTCATTTTTATAAAATCTAAGTTCCATGCTAAAGGAGTAAGGCAATGTGTGTTATGCCTTGGCCATCACAACTCATTTAATTTTAATGACACAAAAGTAAGATATTTTGTATATAGATAGAGCCAGTGTTATATTTATTATAGTTTTCAAAATCTAAAAACAATCACATTTTCTTGCCTGCAAAGGGCTAATTCAGATGGTTGGGATTAATGCCCTTCTAAAAGGGACTTCAGAGAGCCACTTTGTCATGTCACCATGTAAGGCTATAGAGAGAAAATACCTTTTCTGAATTGGGGAGCGGGCTCTCAGCAGAAACAAAATCTGCCAGTGCCTTGATCTTGGACTTTTCAAACTTGAGAACTATGAGAAGAAATTCCTATTGTTTATAAGTAATGCAGTTTATGATATTTTATTATAGTAGCCCAAACAGACTAAGAAATTGTCCCAGAAGACAATTCAACCATTATTTCAATTAACAAACTCTATGCCTCTTTAATCAAATATTCTCACCAGTGGGAAGCAGCAACATAAAATGGAATTAAGATGAAAATTTCATAGATAGATGGCATCATATTCAATTTCCTTTACTGATGTTTAATTCTCACACTTGTTTATTTTCTAATTTATTCTTTTACTATAATGTATTTTGGCAGATACTAAATGCTACCATACTATATTTACTTCCTTTATAGATCTTCTTTAAATATTTTTCTCTAAGGCAAACATTTTCAAACCTAAAATATCCATTTTAGAGTCTTTTTTGCATTAGACAGTCAATATGATGAAGATCTGGACCATGAGATAGAAATAGAAGTATGAATGTAATACAGGACAAGTAAGCCCCAAAATTGGGGCTTAGCCTATGAAGATTCTTGGCTTCACCCAGGAAAAGTTTAAGGGCGAGATGGTGGTGTTAAACAGCAACTTTTATTGAAACAGCTGTATGGCAGCAACAGAGGTACTGCTCCATGCCAAGCAGGGCTATACCTCATAGACAGTGTTTTCAGAGTGGCAGCTCAGAGCCATGTTCTATAGTCATATTTATATCCACTTTCAATTATATGCAAATTAAGGAATGGTTTATGCAGAAATTTCTAGGATGAGGGTGATAACATCCAGGTCAATGGGTCATTGCCATGGAAAAGAGTGGTAACTTCCAGGTGTTGCCATACCAATGGCAAACTGACATGGCCCACTGGTACGCATCTCTCATGGGGAGACGGCCCTTCAGCCTGCTTTAGCCTGTCTTCAACTTTGTTCATTGTCTGAGCCCCACCTCTGGAGTCCAATTCTACCTCCTACCTCACACCCCCTTCAGAGATTAGAAGCTCTTCCTTAAATTTAAGAGTGCTGCAGAAGGGCGGAAGTCCATATTGCATAACTGCTTCCTGTTGAGTTTATGGGCAAAAGCTCTGCCTAGCATCGAAGGACTAAAAATTTCTGGATACCTAATCTAAGGGTCCCAGAGGCAGTATGATTTTTTTCTCCAGGTAAGCAGGTGGGAGGGGTTGGGAGGCCTGTGTCAGCGTTGTCTTTACCTACAACTGTTGTAATCGATAAGACACAAACTTCAACACGAAGTTAAACAAGCAAGGGCCAAAGATTAGTAATAACAAGACAGCTACTAAAGGTCCTAGGAGAGACCTTGGAAGGTACATTAAATTGTTAACCAGATAGAGTTGGGGTCAGGGCCCTATATATATTTATGTAACCAGTTAGCTTGCTCATAGGTCTTTGAATGTTAATCTCAACTTGTCCACAGTTGTTAATATATGTGCATAGGTTTTAGCAATAATTGCACAGACTCCACCTTACTTGGCTAGTAAATAATCCAACACTAGTCTGTTATCAATAACTACATTTGCCAGAGTCTAGTGACTCTTGAATTCCCTTTAGTGCCAGATTTGTGTTGGTGGCTGAGGTTTCCAAGATTTGAGTCTAGTTCCTTAGGGTTGACTCATGGTAGACAAAGCCACCTCAGGGCACTGATTCCTGCTAGAATTATTCCTATTGCTCACTTATTTCTCATATTTTGGGCTCTGAATAGCTGCCCTGATTCCTGCTGGAATTATTCCTATTGCTCACTTACTTCTCATATTTTGGGCTCTTATGGGGTTATAGACAGTGACCCCTGGAGAGGCAAGAGTTGCCAACGTATATTTACCTCTGTTCCAAGTTTTTAGTATAAAACTTGACACTGCCTTTGTTACACTTTTACCTAAAGGGAGAATATAAAACAAACATCAAAACTTATAATCCCCAACAGACCAAACAGATGCCTCTCTCCTAGACAAAAGTAATGGAATTGGGCAAGCTCCCACCAGCCTCCAAAACGCTTCTAAGTGAAATAAAAGTCAAAAACCAAAAGCCAAAATAAGGTTATACATCAAGGATAACCAAGAGCATAGATTCAAGCTATACTGGGAGAAAACACTGCTCCCATCAACCTCTAAGACAAAACACTTTAGCATCAGGCTACAAGAGCAGTCATAAATGAGAGAAGAAAAATTCACAGGAGGTGATGACAAAATGTGAAAGAGTTACATGAATCTGAGCAGCTTTTAAAAAATAGATTACAAGATTGAAAATAAAAATTTCGGGTAATTTAGCAAATTAATACCTTAAGAAAACTTGTTTGTGATATATAGACCATTTTTTAGGAAGTCTATAATAGACAATTTCCTTTGAAACTTTTCATAAATTCCCATTTATAAATCTTATCATTATGAACATGGACCATCTACAACATGCTTGAACTTTCTGGCTTGTCCTATAGTACCTCTTACTTAAATAATCAGCCATTTTACTCTAGGACATAAATTTAATATACAAGATCTCTCCTCATGTAAAATTACTATTTCTTTATACAATTCCTTGTAAAAAATACATTTTCTATTCAAAACATTCTTTACATCTCCCTTTTCTATTCACCAGTTTTTTCATATTTGAAACTTCCTTTCAATAATTTCTATATTAGACAAAAATTATTTTTATCCTCATAAAGAATACCATTCTTTGGTACATTTTATATAAACCTAGGAAGGAAGAAATTTTGAACTGCCCACCAGACATTGGCATTCTGTAGATGAGAATGATTTTGTCTTTTTAATTTTAATGTATTTATTTATTTTTATGTATTTATTTATTTTTGAGAAAGAGTCTCACTCTGTCACCCAGTCTGGAGTGTAGTGGTGCAATCTCAGCTCACTGCAACCTCCACTTCCCAAGTTCAAGCAATTCTCCTGCCTCAGCCTCCCAAGTATTTGGATTACAGGCACGTGACACCTTGCCCAGCTAATTTTTGTATTTTTAGTACAGATGGGGTTTCATCATGTTGGTCAGGCTGGTCTTGGACTTCTGACCTCGGTTGATTCACCATCTTGGCCTCTGAAAGTGCTGGGATTACAGGTGTCAGCCACCGCACCCAGCCATTCTGTCATTTTTAAGACTTTAAACCACACAGTAAGATCATTAAGTATCTATTCCACTTTCACTTTTCACAGGTGTAACTAGAGCACCTCCAAGAACCAAGATACCATGTGAAACTAGTCACCATGTAAAGCCATTTTAACTATTTGGAAGCCTATGAACATCAGCAATACCTACGTAAATTATCTCAAGGTTAAATTTCAGAATACATAACATTCTCTTCAAGCTAATAAGCTCTGACTAGTTTTATTTAATTTGTGCATACTCTTTTATTTATAAGTCAACTTGATAATATATGTTAGCTAGACACAATACATTTTGCAATACCTTTATGTACACCTAAACAAGCACATTAAATAAAAAGACCTATACAAGAAAACTGAATTCAAGTAATTAAAAAAGTTGGGACCCATCTACCTGGACAAATTTTATTTGTCCCAGTGGGTATGGAAAACAGGAAGAGACAGGAAAAATATCTCATAGCATCAAATAAGGAAAGGAAGGGGCAAACAGCATTGCTCAAGGGGAGACTCTGGAGTCACTAAGCCACTAGAGAGCTCAGCCAGCAGTGGAGACACCAAAGAAACATGTTTGGGCAGCTGCTTGTCTGCTACCGTGGGAAGCTGTCTGTGGGGCAAGGATCCAAGACTCCCAGTACACTCACTTGAGCAAGGCAGCTCTTTGGGACCAGTGCAAGAAGGTCAGCTCTAATATTGATGGGGGCGGGTCTATTTTTTTTCTCTCTCTCACCAGGGAGAGTTCGGACATTCCCACTGCCAATCACCTTGCTTATAGTAGGTAGAGTGATTCTGGCTTAGGGTCCAGAGAGTCAGGGACATTCGCCTGGGCATTCCAGATGCTGATTTTGCTGTATTTTCTTGAGATGGGTAACCCTGAGGGGGTAGGTGGCTTAAATTAACTGTTTGCAATTGTACTTTTTGGCTATTTTTTTTTTCTCCCTTGCCCTGTTTCTATTGTTATAAACTTTAAAGGCTACATTTAAGAGTTGGCTCATAGGTGTTTGAGGTCTTATTGCGGTGTTTGTAGCTTCATCCTAATGTCAGGGGAGATTGAGTAAAGAAATATATCCCCAAGGAGAGCTTGCCCTTCTGGGCAGCTGGGCCTGCATTAGTATATTCCCTGAATGCCTCAATCAAATGATCCTGAAACAAAGTGGATTTTTCATATTTTCCCTGAATTATTTCTCTAACCTGTCATAACCAACTGACTTAACCACACATTTTTTTTCTTTACATATTTCCCACAGCATAGGAAGCAGATGACAATATTTGTAAGTCATGACAAGTTAAATCAAAGAATATGGTAAACTTAACAAACTCCTCTATACATTTTTCCAGATTCTCTGAAAACTGTCCAGATTTTTCCTTGTATAAAGCTAAATTAGACATAGAAAATGGCATAAATATTCTAAGTGTTTCCTCACTTCCTTTAGCTACCTTCCACAATGGACACAGGTTTGACTTTAGGGGTTGATATGGGGCCCCACTTCTGGTGGTACTGGTTGGGCTTACTTTCTTGGGAAGCAAGAGGTACAGGTTGGGGCTAGTTGATTAAGAGGTGGGTGGTTCTGACGACTTTGGGATGGAATCCTTCATTAAAGAACAGCTTGGCCCCCCTCAGAATTGGAGGAATGAGGACACCCTGCAGAGGGTGTAGGTCTTTCAAGGAGAGCAGCTAGGAAGGCATCCCTTAGGCATGGATTTCTGGTGCCCGGAAGTAATGTGAGCCAGTAAAGAGCCATAAAAGCCTGTACATAAGGGACCTCTTCCCATTTTCTGTTTTATTCACAAAGTAAGTCTAATGGTAACATGTCATTATAACATATAGAACCATATTTAGGACCAATCTGTTGGTTTTTGAATTTTTATTGAATTCAAATGGTGTTGCAATAGAGATGGGTTTATTTTTCTTTAAACTGAATTTGAATTTGTTCCAATAGCCTCAAGGATACTCTAGTGGCAAGTCCTCTGGGGTACTTCTCATCGTCTCCATGACTAACAATAACTTTTATTAGGGGCAGAACTTTTTCTAAGTCTAACAAGAAGGAAAGCAACTGGGCCCACAATATGTTTTCCTTTTAATCTTCCACTTTCTATAAAATATAGAGGGCAATGTGTTACAAAAGTGGGTTATGAGCTACAAATGAAGAGTTGGATGTTGAGCTTAAATTCCATATAGAACAAGGATTGGGCAGAAAGGGGCTAAATAAATGATGGCTGTGGAATGGTGGAAGGGAAACGTCAAATAGTATTGCCCAAGGGGACACCTCAGAGGCTCTGACTTGTCAGCAAAGCTACCCAGTAATGGAGACACCAAAAACATACTCAGATGGCTACTGGTCTACAACTGTAGGGAACTATTTGTCAGACCAAGAGTCTGCGAACTTGTAATTCTCACTGTCTTCATCACTTCATGGTTGCTGGAAGGTGCAGAATGGGCAAGTCCCGAAATTAGGCTTCACTCAGGAAAGAATTTAAGGGTGAGCCAGTGGTGTTAAACAGCAAGTTTCACTGAAGCGGCAATGTATAACAGCAGCAGAGGTACTGCTCCTTATGGAGCAGGGCTACCCCATAGACAGTGTGCCCCGAGTAATAGTTCAGAGGTAGTTCTGCTGTCACATTTATACCAACTTCTAATCATATGCAAATTAATGGGAAGTTTATGCAGAATTTTCTAGTATGAGGGTTGTGATGGTTAATACCGAGTGTCAAGTTGATTGGATTGAAGGATGCAAACTGTTGATCCTGGGTGTGTCTGTGAGGGTGTTGCCAAAGAAGACTAACGTTTGGGTCAGTGGGCTGGTAAAGGAGACCCACCCCTAATTTGGGTGGGCACCATCTAATCAGCTGCCAGCGTGGCCCAAACATAAAACAGGCAGAAACAAAACAAAACAAAATAAAACAAAACATGAAAGGACTAGATTAGCCTAGCCTCCCAGACTACATCTTTCTCCCATGCTGGATGCTTCTGCCCTCAAACATCTGATTCCAAGTTCTTCAGTTTTAGGGCTTTGACTGGCTTTCCTTGATCCTCAGCTTTCAGATGGCCTATTGTGGGCCCTTGTGATTGTATGAGTTAATACTTAATAAACTCCCCTTTATATATATGCCCACTCAATTACTTCTGTCCCTCTAGAGAACCCTGACAGATACAATGGTGGTAACTTTTGGGTTGTCAAATTGCCATAGAAAAGGGCAATAAGTTCCTGGTGTTGCCATGGCAATGACAAACTTACATGGCACCCTGGTAGGCTTGTCTTCTGTCCCAGACCTGTTTTAGACCTAGTTCTCAATTTGGTCCAGTGTCAGAGCTCTGCCTCTGGAGTTAAGCTCTACCTCCTACCTCAGATAGGTATTCTAAAAATTATCTTATACAAATTTGCACCTCTGTGCTTTTCTTTCTTTTTATTTTTTTAAACTTATATTTTCCAGCCTGTCAAACATGCATGATAATTGACACTTTTTGGATCAAGAGGTTTTTCTAAAAAATATATTTTTGAAGCTGATTTATAAATACAACAAAGTAGATAGAAGAACACTGGATCTCTCTAGAAACCACCATACGAGCTCTGGACTGCTATCTTCAGATTATTTTTTATGTGATTTAAAAATTAATTTGTATTTTTTTAATAGTTTTCGGTTATACGTACCTGATCTCAATGCTAAATGTTATGTCTTCTCACTCCTTCCTTTACTTCTTCTCTGTCCCTGATACATGTAAATACAGACACACACATAAAGGAAAACATTCTGGTAAACTGAAATCAATTCATACATAAAAGACTGTTTGGTGCATCTCATCCCAAATATGCATTCAGTAGCATCAGAGATGGTGGGCAGTGATACCAAAGAACTAAGCAAACATAATAAATCAGATTGCTTTTTATTTTTGTAGTTTTAGACACAGACAACAGTTGTTAAACCTAGCACAGTGCTGTGCATGTACACACACGTGTGCACATACACACACACACACGCAACACATTTCCCATGCCCACGCTACAGTAGACAATCCTGAATTTTGTCACTTGATTTTTTTTTCATTCTATCCTCTCCCGTCAGAAGACCACACATCCATCTTCTGTTCACATCACTATAGCAATGTCTGCTTAGTAAACATCAACTTATTTTTCAAGATCCTCTACAAAAATAGTCACTTTATAAGACCTTTCCATATTGAACCACTCATATAAGAGTTAAATTCACCCTCCTTGTTCTCGTCTTGAAATTTCTTTGTGCTACTACATTGCTCATTAGAGTTTTTAGTTGCATTATTATCCTCCCACACCCCTGTCAGTAAGTTGAGATCTCCTGGAGGGCAGAAAAGTCTATCATTCTTTTTACATCATTCAATTCACTGCATTCAGTTAAAACTGAACAAAACTGTGCTGAGATTAATTGGCCTCATTATGAGTTTGGAAGCATCTGAGGATGAAGGATATTTTATTATTTTTCTTAGAGCTCTCTAATGTAGGCCAGATTTTATAGTACACAAAGTATATTTTTGTTATTGTTGTTATTATCATTTTATTTTATCTAAGTGTTTCAAATGGTGAATTGATATTACACAGCATACATTTTTAATACAAGACCCATTAAACACATTGATCTGTAAATTCACTTTCTCTGCCTTATGAAGTATTCTAGTTCATTTTGGTCTCATTTCAAATGTATGATTTAAGTTTACACATGCACTATGTGATTATAAAATAAGAGCTGATAATATTCAGAAAATTATCCCTGTACACTGTCTGTGGATGTGTAAATTAGGAAAGACATTATGGAAAAGTCTTGGGGGTTCCACTAAAAATTAGAACTATAAATGCTATATGATCCAGCAATCTCACTCCTGAATATACACTAAAAAAATGAATCCCTGCATTGAAGAGATATCTGCACTCACATGTTCATTGCCCCATTATTCACAATAGCCAAGGTATGAAATCAACCTGAGTGTCCATAAAAAGATGAATCAGTAAGGCAAATGTGATATGTATATGTCATACTATTCAGCCATAAAAAGGAAAGTCTGTTATTTATCACATGTATGAGCCTAGAAGACATTATGTTAAGTGAACTAACCCAGACACAGAAAGACAAACACTCTGCAATCTCACTCATATGGAGAATCTTAAAAAAAACTGATCTTAAAGAAGCAGAGAGTAGAATGGTGGCGACTAAGGGCTGGGGGGAGTAAGGGACATTGGGGTGATGTTTGTCAATGAGACAAGATTTCAGTAAGGAGGAATAAGCCCCAAAGACTTATTGTATTGCCTGGTTACTACAGTCAATAAAATTTATTGCATATTTGACAATTGTTAAAAGAGTAGATTTTAAGTTTTACTACTATAAAAAAAAAACTATGTGAGATAATACATATACCAATCAATATGTTTTAGCCATTCCACAATGTATACATATTTCAACACATTCTGCTATATACCATAAATAATTTGGATTTGTCAATTAAAAGAAAGAAAGGAAAAAGAGTTCTTCATGTTACTTAATTTTATACTGTATTTGGTAAGCAATTATTTAAAAGTCTTAAAATATATTAAGCAAATATTTGATAATAGTGTATACTGTGTACTAATTTTCTGTTGTATGATAAGCAATATTTTTTTTCTGACTCAAGGTATTTGTTGCCTTGGTGGTAACAAATTACATCCAAACCATAACACTGGTGTAAACAAACCTATAGCACTGCCAGTCATACACAAGTATAGCACATACAATTATGTACAGCACATGAAATATGATGATGATAAATGACTATGTCATTCGTCTAAGTATTTACTGTATTGTGTTTATTATTTTTATTTTAGAGTTTACTCTTTCTACAAAAAATTAGTTAACTGTAAACAGTCTCAGGCAGGTCTTTCAGGAGGTATTCAGCATGTTTTAGCCATTCCACAATGTACGCATATTTCAAAACATTCTCTTACATGCCATAAGTGGACCTATGCAGGATGCTGGTCTCATCCCATATTGGGGAAAGTTACTGGGGACTCAGTGTCCATGTCAAAATTCTTTTATCCACATTTGAGCAACAAGGGAGGTTTGAAGGGTGTGACTCTTAGGCTAAGTCTACTGGGAGTTCATGATTAGTTCAATTTTGTCTGTTTCATCTCAATGTGCTGAGCTAGTCCTATTTTGTTAAGAGTTGTACTTCATCAAAAGTTTAAGGGAGAAATAATTTAAATTAATTTAAAGGGGAAATACAAATAAAATTGATAGTGGTATGACAATTCCAGTTTGCAAAATAATTTGGAGCCATACATTTAGTCTTAAAGCAAATAATTGAATAAATCAAATGACAATAGGAAATTAGGTCACTGTTGTAACCATGTGACTTGTTTTCTTATTTTGTGTATATGGATGTTAACTTTCCCAGAGGAATTTATCCAGGTACAACATGTGGTATTAGAGACAGCAAAAAAATGCTGCTATTTAATGAATATATAGTACAGAATTTTTAAAGTTTAGGTTTTGTTAAGTTAGCAGCAGAAGCTATTAATTGTGATATTTCAATTATACCATTTTCTTGTCAAGTGGAAAAGATAGCATTGTAAGTGATAAAAATCTCAGTAAAATATGAAGTCTCATTCTGACATTTTGGAAAAAAATCTGTCTACAGCATAAAAACATTTATTTCTCTGGGCTTATAGTTTGAATGTCCTTAATTATGACATAGGGAAGTTTGGTAAACGTTTTATGTGGTTCATACATCAAGCATGAGGCTTGTTTCTTAAAATTTGATGAGTTTTAACTTACAGGGCTTTGGGAAAAGAGCAGCTTTTGTTTCGAGTTGAAGAGTTGTAGCAAAATGTTGGAAGAAATTAGGAGAACTGAGGACCTAGTCCAGTCTACAGGTAGATAACAAGAACTTGAAACAATGCACCAGCATACACTCCAATAATAAATGGATTACAGCTTTTCTTTTTAGAAACATAACTTTTTCCCTTAAATTAAATATATAAATCTCATATTTAAGAATCTCCTTAGTCTAGGAAGTCAAACCAACGTAGATTTTAGATTTCACTTATAGTCTTCAAGTTCTTGGGCCTGTCGGGAAGTGACAAATTTTATTCATTCATTGTAAAGCTGATAATTTTTGTAAGCAGTAATTTTATGCACATTCTTAAATAAATTCTATTTAAAGTCTTGATAATATAATAAATGTTTGCAAATGTATCTTGCTTATAAATAAAGAGCATATTTTTATTAAATTTAGGTAAATAAAAAATAAGAATACTCACAAATCATTTCTGAATTTTAGAGAAATCAAGCAGGGAGGAAAAGTGTATACCTTTACCTTTGTTCACAAAAATATACTTTTAAAAATTGTTATAAAATATAGATAGTTTGTAAGAGAAAATTTTCTTAAATCTGAAAAACTAATCTGAAAAAATAAGTAACCAATAATATTTTAAATAAAAGTCTTCACATCTATCGTTATTAATTACTTAATTTCATGTAAATTTTTGTTTTGCTTAATCTTGATTAGAAGTTTTATGAACTCAACAATATCTTTATCAGACTTCTGGAAATTTTTATATTGTCTTTAAGTTATCACGAATCTGTTTTTTTGCATAAAAAATTAACTATGGGTAATTGCATTTGCAAATGTACATTCATCTTTAGAAAAGAATTCAAAACAGTAACTGTGGATGGCAAAAAATTGACAATAGCCATGGTTAAAATTCGATGAAAGCTCTCAATTGACAAAAACAGTAATTATTTCTATCATGTGCCAAATTAAAGGATAGCAGCAAGAATTATGACTGACAGTGTCCAGACTTTCATGCATCTCATATAATCTTTAGAATATTTCCACTAATAACATATACATACGAACAACTTTAGAAAATAGTTAACATAAAAATCAAAATTATGCTTGATAATATATTAGATTTTCATAAATCTAAAACCTGTATACAGGTTCTAGAACACATATTAATAACATACCCATACTATAACTGAAAGATCTAGTATCATTTATCATTTGACAATGCCTTCCACACAATTTACCAAATAAGTCTAAACATTTAATATCTCTAAAAGATGAGATGTCTGTTCTTTGAGGCTTCCCAGGGGCCCAGCTGAAAAATCCCAAAGTTAATTTTAGGCCAAAAGACTTAAGTTTTGAACGTGGAAAGTCCCAGAGATGTTAAAACATTCAAAACACTTGGTCAAAACAGGTAACTGTGAAATAATAGTCATTCTTTCAACCAGAGTGATATTCAAAATACTTCAAAAGTGATATAGAAATTTACATAGATATAAAATTTTTAGCCCTTTTAAAGGTCAGTTTTCCTAAATAATAAAAAACCTAATAAAGATCACACAGAAAATTACCTTTATAAGATGTAAAATCTTTGTTTCTTAGGCCAGCTACTAAAAAGATGAAGGGAAACTTCACATACTGTGATTGCTTCTCTTCATGAAAAGTCTATTTAGATAATCCAGAACTCCAACCTGATAAAAAGGGTATTCAAATTTTATCCAAAATAGGAAGAGTGTGTCCAGCATTATGACTGTACTCCATATTATAGAGAAATGTAAACAAGATAGTGCCTTGAGAGGAGAAGAGCCCGTGGACTTGAAATTTTGGAAAAATTTCAAAACAACAACGAAAAAAAAAAAAAAAAAAAAAACAGAAAAAAAACACTTCCAACTTATTTTTTCTTTTTCTCTTATAGTTTCAAATGAGTATAGGGTGAATTTTTTTAATATTAACCTTTTATTTGGTGAAGAAAAACAAAATGTCCAAGTAGCCTGGAATTAGTGACAAATCTACATTTTGTTCACCTGTCTCCATTACTTAGTTAGCAAATGCAGGAAAAAAATAATGTTACATGTTTTTTTAATTTCCTCTAGCTCTTTATTTTTTATTTTTTCTGTGTGGCAGAAAAAAAATGATTCTGGACAGATACATATTACTCCTCTTTCCTCAATATTTTGACTTGTTTGATCTTGGTCTGAGAGCCTAACTTTTAACTTTTACAAACATTTATCTAGTATTTTTTTTGATTATTAATATTTCAATGAAGTCTCCCATCAGCATACAAAATTGCTAGTTAGTCAAACCTAAATTTTTATTTTTAAAAGTATTCAGTTTGTTGCTTACCATGGAGCTGTTGTAATTTGTAAAGCCATTACTTGGAAAGCCTTTTAAACCTTAAAAAAAAATCTTCACTAGAATGCCATAAACAGTGAGTTTTATCTTAATACCAGTGGGAAAGTAAGCAGATTCAAAATAGACAGAAACAAACAAACAAACAAAAACCAGAAAGATAGAGAACTTAGAGGACTCTGCCTGTTAATTCTATAATTGCTGGATTTTCAAGTTATGACCATTTGAGCTCTGAAATGTCCTTGGTGTAATTTATCCATCATTTTAAAATGTACACAATACACAAGAATGGGCCATGGTAGATAGCCAGCTGGAGTCCCAGAAAAGCTGGCATGGCTTAATGTTTCTTATTAATCTCTTGAGAGCAAAGAAAATCATATAAATCCTATCAGGGAATGTTAGGGTTTAAAACCAGTGTTTTAGATGGTGGCAACCAGCCTAGTTGTTTTTAATTAATTAACCATCTTGAGCCCACCATCCAGAATGTTTACTTTTGCTCTTGGAATATTTCCAGAAACAAGCAAAAAACAAAACAAAACAAACAAACGAACAAAAAAACCCAAAAACAAACACACAAATAAAAAACACAAGTCAAACTAAATACAAAAAAAAAAAATCAAGATGAGTGTTCACAAAAATGTTAACCTAGTCATGTAGTTCTAACAAAATATTGAATTACGTGCACAAAACAGAAGATATACCTCACAAATAAAATATAAATTCTGCAGAAACTAAGATTACTCAATCCAGAAAGACACTTTTCTTTATACTACAAATAACTTACCAGGAAACACAAAAAGTAGTCTTTCATAGTCTAAGTGGGATGCAAGTTTTTTAAGCCAGCCTTATTCATCCAGATCTGAAATGAAGTTGAGGATATCTACAGCAAGGACATAAACTCAACCCTAGAGAAGACACATTCAGAGAGAAAAGGTGAGTCATAAAGCAGAGAACTCAAAGGGGTCAAATGAGTACTGCACCCCAGTAGCAAGAATCCCTGATTCTTTCTGATAGCAATGTCTTTCAGATTTCATTTCTGACACCACACATATCAACCTAAATAACAGAGAGAGGCTCCACAAAAACAACACAATCACAACAACAACAAAAACAAAAAACAAACAAACAAAAAAAACGAGCTTTTTTGGGATTAGGGCGTTGCAATGAAAATACACGTGTGACCATAAACTATGTGCACCTTCAGGGAGGTAAAGAAAGACAAATGTTTTTAAAGATTGCGTGACTGCTTTGAAATAAGTATCCTTGACAACAAAGATCAATAATAAGAGTGATGCCAGTCTGAGGTTAGACAGGTAGTTGTTGGGTAGATTTCCTTTCGTGTAAGTTAGAGATGGTCTTTGTGCAGGGTAATGGTTTTAGTACAATATTTTTCCTAATCAGGAAAACAAATGTGAGAACCCTTTCCTTTTGGCATTTCCTGACTATTTATTAGAGGTTTCTTAACAATAGTGATTCTTTTTTTTTTTATTTTTAGACAGTTTCACTCTTGTCGCCCAAGCTGGAGTGCAGTGGTGCAATCTCAGCTCACTGCAACCTCTGCCTCCTGGGTTCAAGCAGTTATCCTGCCTCAGCTTCCGGAGTAGCTGGAATTACAGGTGCTCACCACTATGCCTGGTTAATTTTTATTTTTATTTTATTTTATTTTATTTTATTTTATTTTATTTTATGTTTTTTTTTTTTTTTTTTTTTTTTTTTTTTTTTTTTTTTTTTTTTTTTTTTAATAGAGATGGGGTTTCACTACATTGACTGGTCTCAAACTTCTGACCTCATGATCCACTCACCTTGGCCTGCCAAAGTGCTGGGATTATAGGCCTGAGCCACTGTGCCCAGCCTGATTCTGACAAGTTTTAATGCCATACACACACACACACACACACACACACACACACACACACACACACACACACATATATGAGAGAGACTGTGATTATTAGAAACATATTGGCTCATATAATTTTGGAGACTAACAAACTCCATGATGTGCACCTAGCAGGTTGGAGACCCAGGAGATCCAATGGTATAGTTCTAGTCTGGAGACTGGGGAGTTCAGGATTCAGAAAGAACCATTGTTTTCATTTTAGTCTAAGGCAGGAAGACCAATGCTCCAGTTCAAAGACAGTCAGGCAGGAGAAATCTTATTTTATTCATGGAAGGGTCAGCCTTTTGTTTTATTCATCTTTCAAATGATTGGAGAAGAGTCACTCACATTCGTGCGAGGAATCTGCTTTATGTACTCTACCAATGTGAAGGTTAATCTCATCCAAAGACACTCACACAGACACATTCAAAATAATGTGTGAGCACCTGTGGCTCAGTCAAGTTAAAATTAACTATCACAATATAATATGATACTCTCTGTTTCTGGCCAATTCTTTTTGATTGACTACTCTTCCTAAATCTTATTTATGAGTTTTATTTCTCAGGATTTTATGCTAAATCTTTTTGGGTGATCTCAGGCATGCAAGTTGTAATAAAAAAATTCAAATAGTTAAATCAGAAAAAAAATTAATCATAGTTTTTTTTGTTGTTGTTGTTGAGACGGAGTCTCGCTCTGTCGCCCAGGCTGGAGTGCAGTGGCCGGATCTCAGCTCACTGCAAGCTCCGCCTCCCGGGTTTACGCCATTCTCCTGCCTCAGCCTCCCGAGTAGCTGGGACTACAGGCGCCCGCCACCTCGCCCGGCTAGATTTTGTATTTTTAGTAGAGACGGGGTTTCACCGTGTTAGCCAGGATGGTCTCGATCTCCTGACCTCGTGATCCGCCCGTCTTGGCCTCCCAAAGTGCTGGGATTACAGGCTTGAGCCACCGCGCCCGGCCTAATCATAGTTTTTACTCAGCACAAGTTTTTATGAATTATTGATAGAATAACAACTCCAGGCACAAATAAACCACCCTTTTATCGAGAGGTTGGAGAACATAGATACAGACCCTCAAAATTGCCTCCCATCTTCTATAATTGGGCATTCTTGGTTTCAGATTTAAAAGATGAGGGACCTTCTAGGCAATGTATGAAGAGGCAGTGATTGTGCTAAAGAACCATTTCAGCAACTATATTTCTGTAAATTCAGAAATGACTTTTTCCTTTAACAATAGATAACCTAGGTAAACAAGAAATATACTGCTAAAAACATTTTATAAGTAAGGGCTCCATTATCTCTCTGATGCTAAATAAGACTAACATCTTTTCCAGGAATCCTGACATTCAGCATGCTCAGAAGGAAGTTAGACAGAGTTTATTCCTCTATCCGGAAGGACTGATAGATTTTGAAAAAAATAGTTAAAAGCCTGTATTTGACCTTAAAATACAATTATCTTGGATTATCTTAGTGGGCCCAAGGTAATCCACATGATCCCCTAAAAGTAGAAACTAAGATTACTCAATCCTGAATGAAACTTTTTTTTTTTTTGCTACAAATAACTGACCGGGAAACACAAAGAAATAGTCTTTCACAGTCTGAGTGGGATGCAAGTTTATTAAGCCAGTCTTAAGAAACCAGATCTAAAATGAAGTTGAGGATCTTTACAACAAGGACATAAACTCAACCCAAGAGAAGACCCATTCAGACAGAATAGGTGAGTCATAAAGCAGGATTAGAGAGATGTGTCAGGAAAGGTGGCTGAAGATACTTGAAGCAAAAGAGAGACTCAACCTTTTTTGTAATAAGACTGCCATATGGAAAGCATGAGAAAAAAACTTCAAGAAGCCTCGGGACCGAAGACTAACTCCTTGATGAAAGCAACTGAGAACATGGGGTATTCGTTTTATAATCACAAGAACATGAATTGGGTCAACAACCTGAATGATATTGGAAGCAGGCTTTTCCCAGCACCTCCTGGTAACAACCCAGCTGCCTAACAGGTTGACTACGGTTTTGTGAAATGCAGAAGAACATAACTATTCAAGACAATCTGGACTTTTGACCTATAGAACCGTGAGACAATAAATTTGTGTTGTTTTAAGTTATAGTAATTTGGTAAGTGATGTGGTTTGGTTCTGTGTCCCCACCCAAATCTTCTTGGATTATAATCCCCGTTTGTCAAGGGTGGAGCCTGGTGGAAGGTGATTGAATCATAGGGACAGTTTCCCCCAGTCTGTTCTTGTGACAGTGAGGGAGTTCTCACAAGATTTGATGTTTTAAAAGTGGTCGTTTCCCCTGAGTGTGCTCTCTCTCTCTCTCTCTCTCTCTCTCGCTCTCCTGCTGCCTTGTGAAGAAGGTATTGGATTCTTCTTTGCATTTGGCCATGATTGTAAGTTTCCTGGGGCCGTGTGGAAATGTAAGTCAATTAAACATTTCCTTTATAAATCACTCAGTCTAAGGTTATATTATTATAGCAGTGTGATAATGAACTAATAAAGAGAATGCTACTGGCAGAATGGAGTACTGCTGTAAAGATAACCTGAAAATGTGGAAGCAACTTTGGAACTGGGTGACAGGCAGAGGTTGGAACATTTTGCCCTTGCCCTAAAGACCTGTGGAACATTGAACTTGAGAGATGATATAGGGTATCTGGCAGAAGAAATTTCTAAGCATCAAAGTGTTCAAAATGTGATGTGGTTTATTCTGAAAGCATTTAGTCATATATATTCACAAATAGATGATTGAAAATTGGAACTTATGTTTAAAAGGAAAGTAGAGCATAAAGGTTCAGAAAATTTGCAGCCTGACCATGTGGTAGAAATGAAAATCCCATTTTCTGGGGAGGAATTCAAGCTGGCTGCAGGAATTTGCGTAAGTAATGAGGAGTCAAGACAACGGGGGAAAATGTTTCCAGGCCATGTCAGAGATCTTCACAGCAGCCCCTTCCATCACAGGCTCCAAGGCCTAGGAAAGAAAAATGCTTTCCTGGGCCAAGCCCAAGGTCCCACAGCTCTGTGCAGCTTCAAGACTTGGTGCCCTGCATTCTAGCCAGTCGATCTCCAGCCATGGTTAAAAGGAACAAATGTACAGCTTGGGCCATTGCTCCAGAGGGTGCAAGCCTCAAACCTTGGTAGCTTCCATGTGGTGTTGGGCCTATGAGTATGCAGAATATAATAGCTGAGCTTTGGGAGCCTCTGCCTAGATTTCAGAGGATATATTGGAATGCCTGAATGTACAGGCAGAAGTCTGCTGCAGGGGTGGAGCCCTCATGGAGAATTTCAACTAGGACAATGCAGAGGGGAAATGTGGGTTGGAGCCCCCAAACAGAGTCTTTACTTAGGCACTACCTAGTGGATCTGTGAAAAGAGTACCATCATCCTCCAGACTCCAGAATGGTAAATCTACCAACAGCTTATACCATGTGCTTGGAAAAGCTGCAGGCACTCGACACAAGCCTGTGAAAGCAGTCATGGGGGAGCTACTAAGCAAAGCCACAGGGACAGAGCTGCCCAAGGCCTTGGGATTCTACTCCTTGCATCATCATGTTCTGAATGTGAGACAAGGAGTTAAAGGAGATTATTTTGGAGTTTTAAGATTTAATGAGTGACCTGTCAAGCTTTGAACTTTTATGGGGCCTGTGGCCCCTTTGTTTTGGACAGTTCCTCCCATTTGGAATGGAAACATTTACCCAATGGCTGTTCACCCATTGGATCTTGGAAGCAACTAACTTGTTTTTTATGTTACAGATTCATAAGTGCAAGGGACTTGCGTTGTTTCAGATGAGACTTTAGTCTTGGACTTCTGAGTTAATGCTGGAATGAGTTAAGACTTCGGGGTACTGTTGAGAAAGCTTGATTGGTTTTGAAATCTGAAAAGGACATGAGATTTGGGAGGGGCCAGGGGCAGAATAATATGGTTTGGCTCTGTGTTCCCTCCCAAATCTCATCTCAAATTGTAATTTCTACTTGTTCAGGGAGATACCTAGTGGGAGATGAAGGTGGTTTCCCATATGCTGTTCTCATGACATGAGGGCATCCTCATGAGATCTATGAGATCTAATGGTTTAAAAGTGGCAATTTCCCTTGTGCTCTTTTGCGCTCGCCCTCTCTCTCTCTCTCTCTCTCTCTCTCTCTCCTTGTGAAGTAAGTACTTTCTCCACCTTTGCCTTTCACCATGATTGTGAGTTTCCTGAGGTTGTGCAGAAGTGTAAGTCAATTAAACCTCTTTCTTTCATAAATTGCCCAGTCTCAGGTAGTATCTTTATAGTAGCATGAGAGCAGACTAATACAGTAAGGCAGCAATGGAAAAGTAATGCACTGTCCAAAAACAAAACTTATTTTCTTCCTGCTGCCTTTACCCTTTCTCCAACTTCCTCTTCTTTTTGCTTTTCCAGTCCTATTCACCCAGTTTTTGGAGACAGAAATAATCTATTTTCATTTGGTTCATTAGCTTCTTTAATCAACTGTGAAATCTCATTTGCATCAAACCTGAAGTATTTTTTGAAGTCACTCTCTTTTTTCATTTGCTATGCTATTCTATCCACCAACTTCCCTTGCTGAAATATCAAAAACATATTCTATCTTTCTTTATTTTTTCAAAATGTGCTGTGTGGAAAGATATTCTCTGCTTTGTAGTCAGAGTAAGTGTTCTAAAATGTAATCATACATTTCCTTAACTTAAAGACCTATAATATTGTTATGTTGATTGAAGAATAAAAATAAATTTTTAACATAAATTCATTAACAGTTTTATACAAAAATATCAAGTAAAAGCTTCTAAAACTGACCTAACCCACATATTCAAAAGAGAAAATCAAGATCAAAACCATAGTAAAGAGAAGGAGGTGGAGTAAGGGTTTAGAAACACCAGCAAAGATTTTAAAAATGTAATATGTTTGTGTCCAGCATATCCACATGCAATTTATCTGTTGTACCACCACCAAAACAAAAAGCAACTAAGCAAAACAAATAAAATAACTGTTTATGACAGGAAACATGCTTCTGAAAGATGACCAAACCCTTTTTTCTTGAAATTCATCAGGTTGGGAATGACATCACACCAATGAACATGCCCCTAAATGTCAACCAATCGCTTATAGTCCCAACCTCATAACCACACATTTACAGTTAACATCAATTTGCTTCCATATCTAAAAGTTCACTAATCATTGAAGTCCATACTTTCCAAGAAAATCTATGTAAGACAGCAGTTTGCTTTGCTCAGAAAGATTGTGCTTTTACAATGTAGTTTTCCAGGATCTCAGTAAGCAATGAATTCAGGGGTGTGCATGGCTAATTTTAGATACCAACTGGTAGTGTTGTAGTTTGATGGAATATAATGATCTGGGCATCAATCAATGACTTGGATGATGGGAGCAAGATTGAAAGATCAAGTATGAGCCTAAAAAAGAGTGGTGTGGATGGATATGTGGAGAGAACACAAAATGTGAGAATTTTTGTGTCTTATGTTAATGCTTATCAGGAACTATCCATACCAAAAGAGGTTCTCAACAATCAAAAGGAACAGTAATCCTATGACCACAAACACTTTGCCATTATAACAGAGATAAAGGATAAAGGAAGTGCATGTGCTCACCAACATGGATTTTCATAAAGACTAATTTGGCTACTGCCACTGTGAATATTCTAACCAGCCACCAGTAGAAACCAACACTGTGTCTTCAATGTACTACCATTTCTAAAGGTAGACAGCAAATCAGAAGGGAAGACAGACCTCTTCCCTTCTGAAAGAAACAGCAACTTGACACCGATTTTGAATGTGTCTGCTTTCTATGTCTTTAATGCCATTCAAAACACCACTACAGAAGTTTTGAAGAATGCCCTACGTTTGTAATATGTGCACGACATTGAGTGTAAGTTATTAACCCTTTCAATAGCAAAGGAAGTGCTTCAATGGGTACATGGCCAAATAATCACCTGTCTTACTATACACGATGTCGGCAGAAATCTGCAATCTGTGAGCTCAAACAGCATTTAAAGAGCTCATCTAAGACAGAAGATCGCCACAAAACTCTACAGGGGTTCTGTCTCTCCTCCCAGATGTTAGGCCAACAGGCAGTATATGGTGTTTTCACTCTTGTAGCTATTAAAGGAGATGAGAATGGAAAACACCTTTTACTACTGCGTGGAAATATTTGGGTTTATTGTCACTGCAACTGGGAGTCTGCAAGATTTGAGGTCCTGCTAGATTGGGTGTTTTCTGCCAAGGAGTACCATAAGGTTTCTGCAGAATTTGAGTCTAAAGCTACCACTCTATCACTTTTAAGTTCCTCTAGATGAAGAATGATAAGGGTTGGAGGGGAAGGAATGAGGGAAAGGAATGTAGTCTACTGGCAGATTTCAATAATCATAAGGATCTATAACTACTTTTACAGACTAGAAGGAATCTCAACCCATAAAATTAATTGTGGCATTTCTTGAAACTTTCATGCTTGTAAAACAGAGAATGTGAAGTTATAGAAACTTCATCCTCAAAAGAGAAAGCCACTATTGTCTCAAATATCTCTGGTATTAAGTTCTAGGTTATACCAAAAGGTAAGATATTCAGCCAGACACAGTATGGTCTGGCTATGAGGGAAAAACCGAATTAGTGACAAAGGAGAGAGGTAGATTATTAATTACATATTCAACATAAACTACAGAAGTAAATATTTAATCCACTAACTGTCTTACATTAAATCTTTGAAGAGACTAGAAGTCTACTTTTAAAGTGCCATAGATATAGATAAGATTTAAGCCAGGCACAGAGGCTCACACCTGTAATCCTAGCATTTTGGGAGGCTGAGGCAGGCGGATCACCTGAGGTCGGGAGTTTGAGACCAGCTTGGACAACATGGTGAAATTCCATCGCTACTAAAAATATAAAAATTAGCTGGGCTACTGTAATCTCAGCTACCCAAGAGGCTGAGGGGGGAGAATTGCTTGAATTCGGGAGATGGAGACTGTAGTGAGCCGAGATCACGACACTGCACTCCAGCCTGGGTGACAGAGTAAGAACCTCTCTCAAAATAAAATAAAATAAAATAACTTAATGGAGGAATAGAACAGTTCTGAATGGTGCAGGTATGGATTGTGTCTGACAGCTCTTGTGCTCCACTATGATTCCCAGTGTCACTTACATGTGTTTTTCATTCATGGCAATATTCAGCTTTCCGTAGGTCACAATCAGTTCCATGCTAGCACAAAATGACTGTACCCTTAATCAGGTCTATGCAGTTCAGGAGTGCAAAGCAGTTAATCATTCATGACGAGAGCTTCTTACCAACCAGAAATGAAAGCCTGTGAATAAGCGCTTCCATTTTTCTTCCCTAGACGGATGGTCGTGGGAACATTAAATATATCTTCTCAAGTGGTATCATGAGATAAAAGAGGCAACCAGTCATAAATGTGGCTGGCTCAAAACTGCATTTTTGCATTATTTTTCTTTCTTTGATATGCTTTTCCTATTTCCTAATACTTTTGAGTCACATTTTCCAGTAAAGTGGATTCAGAACATTATTTGAGGATGTGATTTCTGAAGAATCCAGTGTGTGTTGTGTGGTGTGTGTGTAAGTGTACACTTACACAATTTGAACATTTTTTGGAAATTTTAGATTCTCCGTACTCTGTAAAAGTAATTTAAGACCATTATAATAACTGAACTCTGCTAGTAGAGGGCAGAGTATTTCCTTCTCACTCCTACCCCCACCCTCATTATTTTGAAAACAAATACTTAATAAAATTAAGTAAAATAAAATAAAATACTTAGAGTCATTCAGAGTGAATGGTATAGAATGGGTCAAAGGTGAGAGATAAATATAAGTAGAAACAGATTCTTGAGTGCTTTTAAAGCTAAACTGAAGATATTTCCAAAGCATTTAGAGAGTCATTGATAATTTGAGTTTGGAAGTCACATTTTGAAAGCTGTGATTTAGAGAAATTAAACACTCATGTAAGAAGGAATGGTTCATGAAATCATTTGTGTATGGTTGCCAGAAGAGAGGCTATTTCAGTAACCCAGGTGTAAGATGATGAGCTACAGAGTCAAGGTGGTGGGTGTTAGCAAGTAAATAAAATGACACATTTAACGATATTTGGAGGGATGGATTGACATGATTTGATTGTCTATTAGATAAATAACTGATGAAAGAAGAAAATGTATTAAAAATAACTCTAGGAATATCAAGCTGTGCACAAGTAATTTTCCTCCTGAAACTCTCATTTTTTGTAAAGCAAATGATCATATATAAAGAAGTGGCTGTATTGTACTAAAAAGTGCAGATTTAGGAATCAATAAACTTATTCAACAGATATTAATTGAGAGTATATTTCAGGCTAGGCACTAAACATTAGGCTAAGGCTAGCAGGTGGTGATTAACAGTGTATAAAACAAGCAAAATATAACTGTCCCAAATGCCATTTATTCTATAATGGTAGAGGGAGGGAGGAAAGATCAATCAGAATAACAAATTAATTTTCAATAATATTACAAATGCTATGGAAAAGCAGAGCTCAGTGAAGAGACTCAGAAGTTCTGGGAGGTGGTAAAAATTTTAGTAGAGTGAATAGGAGGAGCCTCACTGGCAAGATAACATTGGAATGAAGATTAAAGGTGAAGCAGTCGGCTATGTGGGGATGCACTCTCAAAGCAGAATGAACATCTGATGAAAAAAGGAAGGAAAAGAAAGAGAAGCCACCTTGAAGAGGTTCCCACAAAGAAAGTTTGGTATATTTATAAAACTAATAAGGTTTTTTGACATGCCTATTTTAGTTTTTGAGCACATTCTTAATTTCTGACACACAGAAAACATATCAGAGGCTTAGTTTGTATTTTATTATTCTCTACACCTGAAATTATGTGTTTATCAAAGAAACCTTACAAACAATTTACAAAAGCATGACTGATGTCTAGTTATACTCATTATTATTGTGGTGTCATTACTTCTAGGTCTTGTCAGCAGCCTGTGCCATCTCTACATCTACATCATAGATTCCATCTATGAGTTCATAGGACACTTTTGATTCCAACCCTCCCACTGCCAAAAGGGAATGTGCCTTTTCATTTTGTCATGTTTGTATCTATAGCTCCCTTTTCCCATATAGAGTATCCAATATCCCAACTATATCCAGATTTGTTTAAAAATTTCCTCTTACATTATGTACAACATTGTATTAGAGTTGAATCACCAATACTGCTACCAATAACCAGCATCCTAAGTTCAAGGTTTTTACTGTTGTCAGACTATATCTCACAGAAAAAGTAATCCAAGTATTCTGGTCAAAGTCACTTAAAATGATTCTGTGTGTGTGTGCATGTGCATGTTCTATATGTTATCAATTTCATATATTTATTGTTTTGTTCATAGTTCATTTTAATTGCCCCTTCTTTTAACAAAATTGAGATTTAATTATATTGTTTAAATTTGGGAATCATATGGTTCAAAAATTAAAGTCTCAATCTTTTTCTATCCCTACTATACCATTGCTTTGCTTATTGGTTACAAATTTAATTAGTTTTGTTTTTATGGTTTATGGTTTTGTTTCTTCAATAAAAGATTGCACATACATAATAATATGTCGCACTTTTTGTTTCCTTACAAGTAGCAGTATAATATATACATATATTATTTTACACATTACTTCTTTAAAAAGAGATTTTATCCTGGAAATCACTTCATATCAGCTCATAAAAGTCTTTTCATCCTGTTTTACAATTTCATTGTATTCATTGCTCCCTATATTGTAGTTTTCAATCAGTCTTCTGAGGAAGTTTTTGGACTTTCTAGTATTTTACAGTTTCAAATAATGCCACAATAAATATCTTTGCATGTGTTTGTATGTTGGAAGTATAATTTAAAGTAATTTTTAAAAGTAGAAATGCTAGCTGGGCGTGGTGACTCACGCCTGTAATCCCAGCACTTTGGGAGGCCAAGGCGGGCGGATCACCTGATGTCAGGGATCCAGACCAGCCTGGCCAACATGGTGAAACCAAAATATACAAAAATTAGCTGAGCGTGGTGGCATGTGCCTGTAATCCCAGTCACTCAAGAGCCTGAGGCAGGAGAATCACTTGAAACCAGGAGACAGAGATTGCAGTGAGCCGAGATGGTACCACTGCACTCCAGGCTGGGCGACAAGAGCGAGACTCCGTCTCAAAAAACAATAAAAAAAGAAAAAAAAAAGAATTGCTAGGTTTTAAGTACAATTGCAAGTTTAGTTTTTTAGATGTCATATTCTGTACATAGGAATTATACAAATTTTGCAGCCCCTCCAGCTATGTAAAAAAGTGATTCAGCCTATAGCTTGCCAATAAAGTGCATTTTCAGGGTTTTGAATTTTTGTCATTGAGAGATGAGAAATAACATCAGAGTATAGTTTTAATACTCACTTATCTAGTGTTGAGTGCTTTTTATAATTTTCAAAAACCACTTCAAAATGTATGGGGATGTATGTTAGAGTACTATTCATTTTATATGTGTGATTTTATAACTTCTGCACATTTTTTGATCAGTTGTTTAGTCATTTTTTACTCAATATTTAAGAAATTATTTATATAATAAAAAATTGGCCCTTTTTATTATATTTATTACAACTTTGTGCCCCATTTTAACATTTCATGTTTCTAATTTTTTAAATGCAATTATTTTATGAAGTTGAATATATTATTTTATTGCATCTGAATTTTTTAGTTACAATTTAAACTTTGTTCTCTCACACTCAGATTAAAAGTGAACCCACATGTAGCTTGTTTTTCCTGCTTGTATAATTTAGATTTTTAAATATTTGGGTAACATTTATTTGGTGTTTATTCAGATATATGTGTTTTTTAGGTATTCAATTTTATCAATTTTTGTTTTTCAAAATGCCTATCCAGTTTGACCAACACCACGTAATATAATGTCTACCTTTTCCTCTGCTATTTGTGACGCCACGTAATTGTATATGAAAATTGCCCCTGTACTGGGGTGTATTTCTGAACATTCTGTGCTTTTCCTCTGGTCTACATGCATTGGGATAGCTTAGTGTTCATGTTTTTGCATCTGACAAATCTAGAGTCCCCTCATTGACCTACTTTTCAGTTTACTGTATTATTTCAATTGCAATGGACTGAATGTCTGTGTATTTCTAAAATTCATACTTTGAAACCTTAATGTCAATGTAAAGACATTTAGAGGCAACTTCTTTGGGAGACAATTAGGTCATGAGAACAGAACGCTCTTGTATGGGATTTGTGTCCTTACAGAACAAGGCTAGAGAACTAAGTAGTCCTCTTTCTACTATGTAAGGATACAAGAAGTTGGCAGTCTAAAACCTGGAAGAAAGTCTTCACCAGAACCCAATCATGCCAGCTTCCTAATCTTAGACTTCCAGCCTCCGGAGTTATCGGAAATAAATTTCTGTTGCTTATAAGGCACCCCAGTCTATGGTATTTTGTTTAGCAGTTCAAACTGTCTAGGAAACAAATATGTGTTTGTGTGTGTGTGTGTGCCCGTGTGTGTGTGAACCTTACAATCAACTGTTATATAGGTGAGGTAGAGGTATGCTATGTTTATTGGAATTGCATGAAATTGATTATGTATTACAAAGATTGCTTTTGTGGTGTGTTTATGCAGATCGATGGTGAAGATTGTGAGAAATAGTGGAAATGGTATGATCTTTTGCTGTTGCAAAGCATTTATTTCATTTACTACAACTTATTGGGGGCATAAATATAATGGATGTGTTATACACACACACACACACACACACACACACACACACACATTTCATTCCATTCAAATGGAATGAAAATGAAATATCCAGATGAATTGCATATATATTGTTACAAAACAAAAAGATTGAAGCTAATTATGTCTTCAAGTATCCTGACCTGAGCAGTTAGAATGAGAATGTTGCTATCCATTAAATGACAGAAAGCTGTGGAAGAAACAGGGTTGGTAAAATTAGTGAATTTTGAGAAGTTTTTTCAAAAAATACTTAAGTGCGATTTGGAATAGGAAGTAAAATGTAAGAGCCTGGAATTTTGGGGAGAAATTTGTACTGGAGTTTCTGCACAATGAGTCTTCCTATCTTTCCTACAACTGCTGATTTTGATTTTAAGCACTGTGTCTCCTCAAATTTCTCTATTGCCTTCCATTTGTTGAAATCATCTTACTTTGGTTATGTAAAGAATGTACAGACTATTTGCCAGATTTTGTACTGTATTTGTCTAAAATAACTTCCCTTTTAGGGATTACAAATTGATTAATCCTAGCCCTAATTTTGGGGTTTAAACAAATAGTAAGATGACATATAAGATATTAGGCAGGATAAAGCAGCTAAAGGTGTAAGGCTCATGATGAAGAAAGGTTATAATAAATATAAGAATATGAAAAATACACCTTAAAAATAGATGCTTCGTACAGTTCTCCTTACTAAGCAATTCAAACAAATATATCAAAATATAGAAATTTTCAATTTTCTTCAGTAATAAAAAGCAGATATGAGAAAATGCAGAAAATCAACAATTTTACACTTGAAATTGGAATAGCTTATGACTTTTCCAGTCTTATAACTTTATTTCATGACTAAATATAATTTTTGTGTGTACATCCTCAAATAGTATTTGGTATACAATAAATTGTATAAAGAGCTGGAAATGAACACTCTGCCTGTAATCTTTCTAGATGTATATCAAATACATAAAGTATAAATAAAGTATTCTTTAGTTTGGAACCAAACTTCCGTGTGTGTGTGTGTGTGTGTGTGTGTGTGTGTGTGTGTGTATGTGTATGTGTGTGTGTATGTGTACATATATATGATTATGTTCCTAAATACGGTTAGGAATTTAAAGGTGTCATAAATTCTAAACATTATTTAAAAACAGAAAAAATAGTATCCAAACGAGGTAGAATATTAAAAGTTGGCTTCATGCGAGAGGTGACTTTCTAGTTCCATAGATTGCAAAGAGGGAGAAGATAATTTATGGCTTTGTAAATGGCTGAAGTAAAGGCTAAGAAAGAGAAATAAACCTAGTGAATTATAAATATTGTTATAAATATGGTGATGGAAATATAGGAAGATATGGAATACAAATAGAAATACTCACACATATTAAATATGTGGATGTGAAAAACATGTTTGCTCCAAAGTACCATAAAAATGTACAGCTTTTTCTTATTTATTGTGTGTTATTAAAATTACATTCTACAGGAATAAGTTGCTTGTAAAATGCATTACAATGAAGAAGTTATGGAACATGAATTAGGAAATAACTTTTGAAATATTTGGGGAGATACAGTCATGAGTTAAAATAATAGCACATGATTTGGTATTTAAACTTCAACAACTACTGACAATCAAATGGAAATAAATAAATCATCTCCAAAGTATAGGGGCACGTAACAGATATTTTAAAATTACTATAGAATCAGAATTACCAAAATAATGTACATTATTAAGTGCCTTTGAATAAAAATATAGTTCCAAGTTTTTGAAAGGTTGTATTTATATAAATAAAGCAGAACTGAATTGGACTCACTGAAGAATTATAGGTAAAACCTGCACCTGTGATTTGTATGTATGATTAACAAATTGCTGTTTTTTCACTTGAAAAATAAACACAAATATTTGACTCTTATAAGATGATCCTCTGTTGTTTGATATATCTTAGAAATCTAAGGTGTGTGTTACTCCAGAGTTTCTGTAAACTATTCATTTAGCATCTCTTCAATAGATCCGTAGAGTGCACTGACTTTTAGGCAAATCTATTGTATTAGTATGCTTGAGCTGCCATAACAAAATATCACAGACTTCATGGCTTAAATAACAGACATTTATTTTCTAACTTCTGCAGACTGAAAGTCCAAGGTTAAGATGCCAACAGGATTGGTTTTTGGTGAAGTCTCTCTTTCTAGTTTGCATGTAGTCACCTTCTTGCTGTGTCCTCAAATGAACATGACCTTTTTAATATGCCCATGAAGACAGAAAACTCTCTGGTGTCTCTTCCTCTTCCTATAAGAATAAGTTTTATTGACTTAGTGCCCCATTCTATGGCCCAATTTAACCTTAATTACCTTCTTAAGATACCCATCTCCAAATACAGACACATTGTGGGTTAGAGCTTCCACATATAAATATATTGGGAGACCCCAGTTAGTCTATAATCTATACAGTCAGATTAAAGAGCAAGTAAATAAATTTACAGAAGAAAGTTTTAAAAATATCCCAGGTGGTTTTTTACACTTTCATTCCAATCTTCATTTCCATAAGGTAGGGATGGAAAACAAATAAAGTGGTGGCATAGCAAATAATTCCCGATACTAATACTTTATGTCAGTACTAATCCAGAAAGTTTTTAAAAATGTATTTTTTGTGTGTGACAACACAGATGAACTTGGAGGAAATTATGTTAAGTGAAAGAAGCCAGACATAGAAAGACAAGTACTGTACATTCTCACTCTTATTAGAAATCAAAAACAGTTGATCTCACAGAATTTGTCAACAGAATAATGGTTATCACAGACAGGGGAGGTTGAGGGGGACATGATGAGAAGAGAATGGTCAATGGAAACAAAGCTATAATTAAAAAGGAAGAATAAATTTTTCTGTCATATTGCACAGGAGGGTGATTATAGTCAACAATAAAATATTGCATGTCTCAAAATAGCTAGAAAACAGAAGTTTGAATGATCTTACCACAAAGAAATCATAAATGTTTGAGGTGACGGACACACTGATTACACTGATTTATTACACAATGTATGAAAACATGGCATTGTACACCACAAATATGTATCATTATTATGTCAGTCTTTAAAAAGTAATGATAATGGCAATGCATGGAGATGTATGTGGAGCTTTCACTTTAGAAAAATTAACATCTTTGTGAATACCACAAAAAATATAATTTTTTTATCAATGTGAATTAAAATTGAGTTTTCCTGAAGAAATAATAAGTACAAGTAAATTAATTCAAAAAAATTATTCAGGTGGGTTGTTTATACCACTTTAAAAAAAGTATGCTATATATTATTGACAGAAATAATTTTATTGCTAATATATGGTTTTTATAAAGTGATTTATACTTCAAAACTCATTACTTCTATGAAAATCACAAACATTGTATTTTTTTACAATTTTTTTTTTTTTTTTTTTTTTTTTTTGAGACGGTGTCTTGCTCTGTCACCCAGGCTGGAGTACAGTGGTGTGATCTCAGCTCACTGCAAGCTCTGACCCCTGGGTTCACGCCATTCTCCTGCCTCAGCCTCCCGAGTAGCTGGGACTACAGGCACCTGCCACCACGCACGGCTAATTTTTTTTTGTATTTTTAGTAGAGACGGGATTTCACCGTGTTAGCCAGGATGGTCTCAATCTCCTGACCTCGTGATCCGCCTGTCTCAGCCTCCCAAAGCTTTTTTTATAATTATAATCTCATTTCATTAATGATGAGAATTTCAGATTATCAGAATTTAATGTTACAGGTCACTTTATGCTGTCATCAAGTATGAATGATGGTAACATTTGGCCATTTGAGCTTTACATATATTTAGAGAATAAAATGAATATAACGCTGAGATACAGTTAAGAATTCCCATCCATCTTGTCCACCTTTCTCTGTAGACAAAGACAAGGCTAATTTGGGCATACGTTTTTATCATGCAAAGTGTTTTGTTTACTTTTTACTGTAATTGTATACAACCATACGAACATATAGGTGTGTTTTATGTTCAAAAGTCACATTTTTGGCAAGATACAGTGCGCAGTATTTTATGCTAGGATTCAATAATTGAATATTTTTTCTATGATTTCTTTGTACCTATATATATATATATATATATATAGAGAGAGAGAGAGAGAGAGAGAGAGAGAAGTAATTCATTTATTTAACTGTTACATTATATTTTTAATGACATTCTTTCTTCATTCTGGTAACAGAGAGGTTGTTAGGCTATTTCTTTTTATTTTACATTCTTATTGTATATTTTTCTAGATTTATTCTGCTAATATTTTACTTAAAATTTGAACTGCATACGTACATAAGGTTAGACTATGCTTTTCTTTTTCTTTTCCCGGATTAACACTTAACTGGTTTTGGCATTAAGAATTATGTATTTATGCAGTCACATAATGTAATTATGTATAAGCCACATACATTAAGGAAAGAAATTTTTCAATTTTTAAAAATGTTATGGATTGTGTTATATGAAATAAGAAGTTTTTTAAAATTTTTTGTTAAAAATTTGCGTAAACAAGTGAACTTGGTTTTATATTTAGTTGTTTTATTTTGTTGACTTGTTGAAATCTGTGAGTTAAAGACCAATACAGATTTTCAAAGCTGGGTGTGTCAGTTTTGCTTGAGGGCTGTCTATAAGTCATGGTTGATTTTCTCTTTAAATTATCACAAAGTTGATCATAATATTTTCTAATTATTTTATATTTTAATTATATTTTAATCCATTAGTGGTCTTGCCCTATTTTTCAGTTTTGGCTATTAATATATGACTTATTCTTTCCTTTTTTCTCTTGATCACTTTTCTTAGAAGCCTATTTTTTATTAGTCATGTTAGAGAGTCATATTTTTATTTGATTGTTTCTATTTAATTATATTTTTGCTCTTTATTCATTTTACTTTTCTTATTGTATTTTTCTTTGAGTTTATACTTCATTTCTGAACTTACTAATTTGACTATGTTAGCAAATTTGTTTTATCCTAATTTTCTAACATATGTTGTTAACATTATAATTCTTCTTCAGTAAAAATTATGGTTGAATTCAATAAGTATTACATAAGTACTTTTTCTGTTTTTTTTTTTTTTAATTGTGTATGTTTTCTAATTTCAAGGATTATTTGTTTATGAAACAGTAAAACTTCCCTAGCAAATTCTTGTTCACTTCAAAAATATATGGGCATTGGCCTCTGGCAGAAAGTTAAGATTTCCCCAAAGAAATTCTGTCTTCTGAATGATGGATTTTTAACACACATATTTGTATGGACTATAAATACACGTTAAGTAAATAAATCATGTTGTAGGCAGGTAATCCTCTGGATAATGAAGGCTTATTATTTGGTAATAGAAATATTATATCATGATGAGATACTAAACCAGATCCAAAAGTGTTTGGGCTGCTGCTTTGTTTCAGAAGTGGTTTGGAATTATTTTACAGTAAATATTTAGTTACTAAAGAAAAAAGTTCAGAATGATTGGAAGCAATTTAGTTTTAGAATAATTTCCCCAAGGATTATAAAGGAAAACTAATCCCTAGATACTTTAAAGTCTCTCTTATTTGAACTGTTTATAATCAATGATTATTATGTAATTCTAAAATGCTTACATTTTTGGAAAGAAGAAATATATAAGATTTTACAGACAAATGTAATTTAAAAACAATTTTATGACTGTAACTGACTTTTTTTTTTTTTAAACAGTCTCATTCTGTCGCCCAGGCTGGAGTGCAGTGGCACAATCTCAGCTCACTGCAACCTCTGTCTCCTGGGTTCAAACGATGCTCGTGTCTGCTCGTGCCTTAGCCTACTGAGTAGTGACATTTTCATTCATGGAATTAAAACCTGAGATTGCTGACTTGTTGGCAGCCCAGGAATTACGCAGTCATTGGTCAGTGTTGGCCTTAATACCTCTGAAACCTCTTTTCAGTTTTTGTTTTCCTCTTACTAACCCCTGAAACTGTATTCCATCATCTCTTAATTTTCATCATGTCACTTTTTCATGATCCACTGTCATTTTTTTTTTTCTTTCTACTTCCATATCAAATTAATTCAGAGTGGGATGAAAGGTGATGAACATTAGCTTGACTACCAAGTGATAAGGCTTCAACAGTCCAGGCAAATTCTAGCCTAATTTTGCATATGTTAGCAATTAAGCTGAAGGAATCCAAAAATAATTTTAATGTATTGAACTCATGTTGAATTGGGTGAGTGAATAATTTCTTTGAATATTCTCAGATAAGTGACATTTAAAGAATGATATTAAATGATTTTAGAAAGCTGGCTAATTTTGCAAAAAAATCAAATAGTTCACATTCTTTTCTAGATTGATGTTTATGTTCCACTTTCTTTGTTTATTTGAGTAAAATTTTAATTTGTGTTATATTTATTAGGAAGAAAACACATGTATAATAGTACAGCTTAATTGTGTTAACATTTCTACATTTCTTTTATATAATACACACAAGATAACTTTAAAAAACGCTATGAAAAAATCAAAGTAAGCCTTGTTCTCTGAGCAATGTAGTTGGTATGGCCCTTACCTGAATACCCAGAAGATATGTCCCCTTCTAGAGATGTCACGATCATTCTGGGAGGTGAACAAGTGTGTTAGTCCATTTGCATCACTAAAAACAAACAAACAAACAAACAAACAAACAAACAAACCTGCAGACTCTGTAATTGATAAAGAAAAGTAGTTTATCATGGCTTACAGTGCCGCAGACTGTACAGCAAGTATGGTGCTGGCATCTGCTTCTGATGCGGTCCTAAGGAAGCTCCCAATTATGGCAGAAGGCAAAGGGGAAGCAGATGGCATCACATGGCAATAGTAGGAGCTAGAGAGAAAGTGCCATACACTTTTAAACAGAGTTTGCTTGAACTCAGAGACAGAACTCACTCATCACCACACAGACAGTGATAAGCTATTAACGAAAGATCTGTTCTCATTATTACAGTAGGTAGCTAGTCAAGCATAAGTAGCCCAGCAGAGGGCTCCCCCAACCCCATAAGGAATGTCACGCAACCATCAGGTGATGATCAGGTGGTGGTTACACTGTCTTTTCATAAAATAATATTAATTGGTCGCAACCAGTGCCAGAGAAGGGCAGTCTCCCAATAGATAGAAACACCTGAAACTGTTGATCAGCAGCTTCCCGATAAGATCTCAGCAGTTTGGGAAGTGGGTCCAGACATGTGCATTAAGAGCCAAGATGGGGCCATATACAGTGGCTCATGCCTGTAAACTCAACATTTTGGGAGACCAAGGCAGATGGACTGCCTGAGCTCAGGAGTCCCAGACCAGCCTGGGCAACATGGTGAAATTCCATCTCTATTAAAAATACAAAATTTAGCTGGGCATGGTGGCACGCACCTGTAATTCCAGCTACTAGGGAGGCCGAGAGAGAAGAATCACTTGAGCCCAGGAGTCAGAGATTTTAGTGAGCCAAGATCACACCACTGCACTCCAGCCTGTGGCAGGATGAGACTCTGTCTCAGAATACCAAAAAAAAAAAAAAAAAAAAAAAAGGCAAGATGGCAGGGTTTGACTGGTGTATGACCTCATAGGGACACTTGACTATGTATATATACATATATATAGAGAGAGAGATGGAGAGAGGGAGAGAGAGATGGAGAGAGTGAGATAGAGAGATGGAGAGGTATATGAAATAGGTTCATGCTATTTATAGAGTCTGAGAAGTCCAGACTCCAGAGAGCTGATAACATAGTGCCTATCTGAGTCCGAAGGCCTGAAAAGCGGGAGAATGGTTAGTGTAGGCCTGAGTCAGCATTCAAAAGCATGAGAAGACCAATATCTCAGCTCAAACAGTCAATCAGAGACAGAATTCAGACCTTCAGTAAATTGTATAAGACTCTCTCCAGTAGGGTGGCAATCTACCTTATTCTGTCTAGTTATTCAAATGTTAATATCCAGAAATATCCTCACAGACACACTCAAAAATAAACTTTAACCAAATATCTGCACACGCTGTGGCTCAGTTAAGTTGACTCATACAAGTAGCAGTCTCACTGATAAATGCTGATGTTGAGAATCCTGCCACCAGTATACATATCATACAGCTGCAACCATAAGGGTTGGAACATAGCCTTTTAAATTATTTATTTATTTATTTATTTATTTTTTGAGAGGGAGTCTCACTCTGTCTCCCAGGCTGCAGTGCAGTGGGGTCATCTCAGCTTGCTGCAACCTCTACCTGCCAGGTTCAAGGAATTCTCCCACCTCAGCCTCCCAAGCAGCTGGGATTACGGGCATGAGCTGCTGCGCCCACCTGATTTTTGTATTTTTAGTAGATACAGGGTTTCATCATGTTGCTCAGATTGGTCTTGAACTCCTGACTCCAGGTAATCCACCTGCCTCGGCTTCCCAAAGTGCTGGGATTACAGACGTGAGCCATTTATCACTATTGCACTGTGTTTCCTGAGCCTATAAAGATTATGGCCAGTGCCTCCCTTGTTATTCAACTCCATAACACCCAGGTTGGAGAGCGTCTCCTTGAGTGTGATGTCTTGTCCAGGTCTCTGTATTGCCATGTGTGCAAGCAGTTCTGAGGAACATGTGTACCTCCTACAACACTTATGTCCTTAAGGATTCCACAACAGATACAACTCCAGCAAACTTGGTAAGTATGCTGCTTGTCTGTTTGCTCTTGTTATGTGAAGAAACAATACAGAAAACTGGAAAAAATTAGCACTCAAGGTCTTCAAAAACACTATTGATAAATGCTTACTTAATAAAGATTTGTTTTAGTAAAAACAACTGATGAGAAGATGATAATGAACAACTTGGAATTACGAAGGCAGAAGAAAAATGGAAGCGATCAGCATGCTCTGACAAGAGCTCAAAAAAGAAATATTAAAAAACAAAATAAGCAAGTACTGAATGCACAAACTTTCTGAGTTGCAAGTCTGGATCCAATGAGACTCAATTAAATAATGATAACTAAAGTATTACTGAAAGCTAGTGACTGATATTATGTACTTATGTTCATAAATCAAAGGGAACTATTAAAAGAACAGTAAAAACATAGTTTTTAAAAATGGCTGAGCATATGACCAACATTTAAATATTAATAGTCTTTTTTTCTGTACTAATTACAGACAATTAGTATTGAAGAAATGAATTTCATAAAACATTACAGCAAAAAATAAATGCATGTTTTTCATGAAGAAACAGCAGATTATGTGTAAGGTCACTATAGATAAAACTATAAAACAATTTAAGATATAAGAAGAGACCTAGATAATTGGAAGGAATGCCTAATCCATGATGAGTAACCTCTGTACCAAATGATGCTAATTTTCCCTAATGTAAATACGTCATATACTCTCAAACAAAATTCTTATTTTTATTTCTTGGACTTTGTAAGGTGAGTCAAGCATTTGTAGAGAAAAATAAAGGGTCATGGATTTTTAAAACAATTTGAGAGAAGATCAAGACTAAAACATATGCTCTATAGGATGCTAAGAGATATTGGGAGGTAGTAGAGTATTATGGTCAATGTTTTTATATCTCAGTCCATACTGCTAGAACTTTCCAGTCATTAACTATATGACCAGGAGCTAATAACTTAATTTCTTTTTGCCTTTGTCGGTTCATATGTAGATAGGTAAAAGTAGAAATTAAAAGCACTAATATCTCTAAGCCATTATAAATAGTGTTTTGTTAGCTATAGCAATATTTGTTGAAAAGACAATTTTTTTTCCATTGTATACCTTTGATATTTTTGTTGAAAAACAATTGACTGTATATGCATTGATTTATTTCTGGATTTCTTATTCTGTTCCTTTGGCCTATATGACTCTCTTTATGCCAGCACCATACTGTTTTGATTACTGTAGCTTTCTAATATAATTTAAAATCAGAAGGGGGAACCTCCAGCTTTGATTTTCCACAAGATTAATTTGGGCTATTTGTGGTCTTACATGATTCCATATGATTGAAAGAATTGCTTTCTCTATTTCTGTAAAAAAAAAAAAAAAAAAAAATGCTTTTGGAATTTCGATAGGGATGTTTTGAATATGCAGATCTCTTTGGGTAGTATGGAAATTTTTAACAATATTAAGTCTTCCAGTTTATGAGCATAGAATGTCTTTCCATTTGTTTGAGGCTTTCTTAATTTATTTCACCAAAGTTGTGTAGTTTTCAGTGTACAAGTCTTTCATATCTTCAGCTAAGTTTATTCCTAAGTGTTTTATGATGTTTGTTGTTATTGTCAAAGAGACTATTTCCTTAATTTACTTTTCATAGTTTACAGTTAATATATAGAAACTCTACTAATTTCTGTGTATTGATTTTGTATTCTGCAACTTTATTGAATTTGTATATTTGTTCCAACAGTTTTTATATAGAGTCATTAAGGTTTTCTATATATAAGATCATGTTATCTACAATCTGGGACAATTTTAGTTTTTCTTCTCTGATTCTGATGCATTGTTTTATTGACTAATAGCTCTGGCTATTCTTTTCAGTACTATGTTGACTATAAGTAACAAGAATGGGATTGTCTTGTTCCTAATTTTAGAAAGAAAACTTTGTTTTCCCCCCACAGAGGTGAAGTTCAGAGTGTGACCCATGAGGAGGTTCGATACAGTCAAAAAGAACTACTCGAATGTTCTAATTTATATAAGCAGGTATCTGAAGAACAGGCATAAGAATGGATATAAAGGGTGTGGGATCATGGTGGAAGAAATATAAAGTTGGATCAGGCTGAATTTATTGATTTGGGCCCACTAAATAGGGACACTGCATTTAACTTTGCAGCTCAGGGAGTTAAAAAAGGTTCTAATAGTTTATTTTCTTGGTTAGCTGAAATATGGATTAAAAGATTGCCCAGTGTGAGCAAGCTAGAAATGCCTGATCTCCCTTGGTTTAATGTAGAGGAAGGAACCCAAAGGCTTAGGGATATTGGGATAGTGGAGTGATTTAGTCACTAATTCCAGCTGGAGGGGTCCAGAAGATATACCCTTGACCAATGTTTTGTAGAATAGATTTGGGAGGGTAGCACTTGCATCTTTGAAGAGCCTTGTAATCGCTATTCTCTGTATGTCAGATATAACATGGGAACAACAGTCTCTCAACTATAAAATTTAAATACAGTAGGAATAATTGGATCCTGAGGCTGCAGGAGCCAAGTTGTAGGACTCACCCATCAAAGGCAAGGTGTGCATATTGTAATGAACAATAGAGGAAAGTAGCAATCAGAATAGTCTGACTCCTGTAGAGCTCTGGCATTGGCTAATTAATCACAGTGTTCCTAGAAATGAAATTGATTAGAAATCTACTGCATTCTTACCTAATTTATATGACCATAAAAGTTCCAAGTCAAATGGACAAAAGACTAATTTTAATGATAAACACAGAGAATCATAGTCCCTCAATCAATTTCCAGACTTTAGCCTGTTTACAGACCAAGAACTGCTTTAATAAAGGGCAGGCTGGGTCCCCTTGAGGAAGACCCTCACTACATTACTAGCAGTTTATGCTGTATATCTTTCTCCCATCCTTCTCTGAGGAGATCTCTGGCCTTTTGCCAGGGTTACTGTGCACTGGGGAAAGGGAAATGATCAAACATTTCAGGTACTACTGGATGGTGGGTCTGAGGTAACATTGATTTCAGAGGCACAAAACGTCATTGTGGTCCTCAAGTTAAAGCACGGGCTTATGGGGGTCAGGTAATTAATACAGTTTTAGCTCCGGTTACCCTTACAGCGAGTCCAGTGGGTTTGTGGTCACTTCCCCAGTGCCAGAATGCATAATTGGCATAGACATATTTAACAGCTGGCAGAACCCCCACATTTGCTCCCTGACTGGTTTGATGGGGGCTATTATGGTGAGAAAGACCAAATAGCCATCTGAGCTGCCTTTACCTAGAAAAATACTATATCAAAAACAATATTGCATCCCTGGAAGAGTTACAGGGATTAATGCCACCATCAAGGGCTTGAAAGACTCAGGGATAGTGATTCCCACCACATCCCCATTCAACTCTCCTATTTGGCCTATGCAGAAAACATATGGATTTGGAGAATGACAGTGGATTATCATAAGCTTAACCAAGTGGTGACTCCAATTGTAGATGCTGTACCAGATGTGGTTTCATTGCTTGTGCAAATTAACACATCTCCTGGTACCGAGTATGCATCTGTTGATTTGGTAAATGCCTTTTTCTCCATTCCTGTTCGTAAGACCCACCAAAAGCAATCTGCCTTATTGTCAAGACCAGCAATATACTTTTACTGTGTTAATCAGGGGTATATCAACTTTCCACCTTTGTGTCATAATCTTGTTTAGGAAGAACTTGATCGCTTTTCACCTCCACAAGATATCACACTGGTCCATTACATTGACGACATTATGCTGATTGGATCCAGTGAATATGAATTAGCAAACATACTGGACTTACTGGTGAGGCATTTGCATGCCAGAGGATGAGAAATAAACCCAACTAACATTCAGGGAACTTCTACCTCAGTAAAGTTTCTAGCGGTCCAGTGTTTGGGGGCCTGTTGAGATATTCCTTCTGAGATGAAGGCTAAGTTGCTGCCTTTGGCCACTCCTACAACCAAGAAAGGCCTTTCAGATCTATTTGGATATTGGAGGTAAGACATTCCTTATTTGTTTGTGTTAACTCCAGCTTATTTGTCAAATGACCTGAACGGTTGCCAGTTTTGAGTGGGGTCCAGAACAGGAGAAGGCTCTGCAATAGTTCCAGTTGCTGTGCAAGTTACTCTTGGGTCATATGACCCAGCGGATCCAATGGTGCTTGAGGTGCCATTGGCATATAGGTATTCTATGGGGAGCCTCGGCAGACCCCCACAGGTGAATCACAGTGGAGGCCTCTAGGATTTGAGAGCAAGGCCCTGCCAACTTCTGCAGATAAATACTCTCATTTCGAGAGACAGCTCATGGCCTGTTACTGGGCTTTGGTGGAAACTGAATGTTTGACTATGTATCATCAAGTTGCCACGTGACCCAATCTGCCTATCATGAACTGGGTGCTTTCTGATCCATCTAGACATAAAATAGATCATGCACAGCAGCATTCCATCATCAAATATAAATGGTATATATGTGATTAGGCTTGAGCAGGTCCTGAAGGCACAAGTAAGTTACATGAGGAAGAGTCTCAAATATCCATGGTCTCCACTCCTGCCACCCTGCCTTCTCTTCCTCAGCCTGCACCGATGGCTTCATGGAAAGCTTCCTATGATCAGTTAACAGAGGAAGAGAAGACTAGGGCCTGATTCACAGATGGGTCTGCATGATTTGCAGGCACCATTCAAAAATGGACAGCCGCAGCACTGCAGTCCCGTTCTAGGACATCCATGAAGGACAGTGCTGAAGGGAAATCTTCCAAATGGGCAGAAGTTTGAGCAGTGCACCTGCTTGTGCACTTTGCATGGAAAGGGAAATGGCCAGATGTGAGATTATATACTCATTCATGAACTGTAGCCAATGATTTGGCTGGATGATGAGGGACTTGGAAGAAGCATGATTGGAAAGTTGATGACAAAGAAATTTGGGAAAGAGATATGTGAATGGACCCCCTGAGTGGTAAAAACTTGAAAATATTTGTATCACATGTGAGTATTCACCAACAGGTGACCACAGCAGAGGAGGATTTTAATAATCTAATGGGATAGGATGTCACAATCTGTGGGCACCACTTAGCCTCTTTCCCCAGCCACTCCTGCCATCGCCCAATGGACCCATGAACAAAGTGGCCATGGTGGCAGGAATAGAGGTTGTTCATGGACTCAGAAACCTGGGCTTCTGCTCACTAAGGCTGACCTGGCTACACCATTGCTGAGTGCCCAATTTGCCAGCAGCAGAGACCAACACTGAGCCCTCAATATAGCACCATTCCTCAGGGTGATCAGCCAGCCACCTGGTGGCAGGTTGATTATATTGGATCTCTTCCATCATGGAAAGGGCAAAGGTTTGTACTCACTGGAATAGACACTTACTCTGGATATGGGTTTGCCTGTCCTGCACACAGTGCTCTGCCAAGACTACCATTCGTGTACTCACAGAATACCTTATCCACCATTATAGTATTCCACACAGCATTGCCTCTGACCAAGGCACTCACTTTCTGGCTAAAGAAGTGTGGCAGTGGGTTCACACTGATGGAATTCACTGGTCTTACCATGTTGCCCATCATCCTGAAGCAACTAGATTTATAGAATGGTGGAAAGGTCTTTGAAGTCACAATTACAATGCCAACTAGGCGACAATACTTTGCATGTCTAGGGCAAAGTTTTCCGGAATGTATGCTCTGAATCAGCGTCCAACAAATGACACTGTTTCTCCTATACTAGGATTAACAGGTCCAGGAATCAAGAGATGGAAGTGGTACCACTAACTGTTACCCCTTGTGATCCACTAGCAAAATTTGTGCTTCCTGTTCCTGCGACATTACATTCTCCCAGCCTAGGGGTCTTAGTTCCAGAGGGAGCAACACTGCCATCAGGAGACACAACGATTCCATTAAACTGGAAATTAAGATTGCCACCTGGACACTTTGGGCTCCTCCAACCTTTAAGTCAACAGGCTAAGAAGGGAGTTACAGTGTTTGCTGGGGTGATTGACCTGGACTATCAAGATGAAATCAGTTTGTACTCCACAATGGAGGTAAGCAAGAGTATGCATGGAATACAGGAGATCCATTAGGGTGTCTCTTAGTATTACCATGCCCTGTGATTAAGGCCACTGGGAAACTACAACAGCCCAATCCAGACAGGACTACAAATGGCCCAAGCCCTTCAGGAATGAAGGTTCGGGTCACTCCACGAGGAAAAAAAAAATACGACCTGCTGAGATGCTTGTTGAAAGCAAAGAGACTGCAGAATGGGTAGTAGAAGAAGAAGGTGGTCATCAATACCAGCTATGACCACATGACTAGCTGCAGAAAAAAGGACTGTAATTGTCACGAGTATTTCCTCCTTCTTTTGTTAAAACATGTTTGTGCACATATACACTTGTACTAATAAAATATCTTCATTTTATTTCCTTTTTCCTTTATTATTTGACACAAGATTTATTGACCTCATATTAGCGCTTAAGTATTGTTAACTTTATGTAATAGCATTTGGGTTGGGGATTGGTGCATTTCTGGTTGTAGGAAGGATAGTTGTATCATGTTAGCTGTAATTAAGACCTTATTATTGTCTGTATTTGAAGATTTTGTATGATCTCAGAAGATGTGTATGGGTTCAAGTCGACAAGGGGTGGACTTGTGATAGTTAATACTGAGTGTCAACTTGATTGAATTGAAGGAGGACAATATTGATCCGGGGTGTATCTGTGAGGGTGTTGTCAAAAGAGATTAACATTTGAGTCAGTGAGCTGGGAAAGGCAGACCCATCCTTAATCTGGGTGGGCACCATCTATTCAGCTGGCATCACGGCCAGAATATAACACTGGCAGGAAAATGTGAAAAGACCTTTCTGAGTTAGCCTCCCAGCCTACATCTCTCTCTCGTGCAGGATGCTTCCTGCCCTCGAACATCGGACTCCCAAGTTCTTCAGCTTTGGGAGTCAGACTGGCTTCCTTGCTCTTTAGTTTGCAAGCAGCCTATTGTAGGACCCAGGGATCCTGTGTGTTAATACTCTTTAATAAACTCCCCTTTATATATATATATATATATATATATATATATATATATATATATATATATATATATATATATATCCTATTAGTTCTGTTTCTCTAGAGGACCATGATTAATACACTTCCTTTTACCAAATGTTAGTATGCCTTTTTCTCCCTTCTCTCCCTTCTTGCCAAATAACCACATTCTACTCCAGTGGAAAAAAAACTCTAAAACTCCTCCCATAATTGTGTTATTTTCAATTCTAGCATCTCTAAATGATCTATCTGCCAGCTCAAATATAGTTCGTTGTTGTCTAGACAACAAATGTTGTCTAATTTGTCTCCCAAAACAAATTATTCTCTTAAATAACCAAAGAGCACAGTGTAAACCACTTCTAGTATGAAATGGAAAGAATGCAGTTCATAGAGAGAAGTGGTAATTCTGGGCAGTAGCATCTTGTAAAAATTGTTGGACAGATACTGAGATAGCCTATCATCTTGGGCATGCGCCGTGTTTTTTAAAAAGGCTCTTTGTTGTCTGACTTCGTTTATGGGCTGAAATTATCTTATCCATGTTCTCTGTGTCTCTTGCCTCCAACCTCTTGGAGGTTCTTCATTAACCAAGATTTTTCTTTCCGCAACTGAAGTGAGTGTTGGAAAAATATATGCCTCTCAAGCAGAATACATTTTGGAACCTACTCTGTACTCCAAAATATTAAGACTGACAAACAGTATAAGCACTTTTCTGACCAGTCTTCTGGATTTCTTTTGCCGTTTTAGTATACAATCCTTAAGAAATGGAGTACATTTCAGATCTATATTTTTCAGTTAGCTCCCTGGGTCAGCGAAAACACCCAACATTCTTTTAGACACACAGTTCTCAAATCTACCTGAGGTGTTTGCATTCTTGTCCCCAGGCCTTCTTCCTTGGCAACTTACTGGCAAACACCTTGAGTATATCATGCTTGACGTGAAAACACACTGAATTAAAATGTGTTTTTCCCAAGATCTACGTTACTTGGTTTGCTAAGAGCTTTACTGTTCAATGCTCAAAGCTTTTTAAAATTCATATATCTTATTGATTTTGTTATAAAATAAGCTACATATTCCATCATTTCATGTAAGTAATTTCTTAATTCATTCTTTAACATTTAATTTCTGCTTCCAACTAATGCATTATTTTCTTAGCTTGTTTTTTGTTGTTGTTGTTGTTGTTTTGTTTTGTTTTGTTTTTTTGAAACAGAGTCTCACTCTCTCGTCCAGGCTGGAGTGCAGAGGCGTGATCTTGGTTCACTGTAGCCTCCACCTCCTGGTTTCAAGCAATTCTCATGCCTCAGCCTCCTGAGTAGCTGGGACTACAGGTGCATGCCACCATGCCTGGCTAAATTTTGTATTTTTAGTAGAGATGGGATTTCACCATGTTGGCCAGGATGGTCTCGATCTCTTGACCTCGTAATCTGGCGCCTCGGCCTCCCAGCTCACTTTTATATCTTGTCGAAAGTATCCAATGATAGTCAACACTACTACTGATAATTTCAATCAATTTTCCCAAAGCCATCAAAAGCAGATAGACTTACTTTCAAAGTAATACATAAAACAGCTTAGGCAATATTTTTACTAGTGCATATGAAAGCCTATCTTGCCAAAATATGCCATAACTTCCATCACCATACGCTATTTTATCACAAGAGCAAAGCCGTTTTAAATATTTTAAGTTTTTGTTTTTACAGAATGCCACTTCAGCATACTAACTTCTATTATATATTAACAAAGGAAACAAATACTAATAAACAATTCCCAAATCTCAAAGACTTGAGGTAATAAAGGCTTATTTCTCACCCATGTCACAATGTGATTATGTGTTGACAGGCTTTGGGTTATGGGTGTAGGCTCTGGTCCACTCCTGTGGTTCTGCCATTTCCCTGGGGCCAAGTTCTGTACTCCCGTCTCTATTTCTGGTTATAGACAGAGAATAAAGGAAAATGAAGGGGATACATCTGCTCTTAGCTCTTTAGCTCTAGAGTTGACACACAGCCCTTTAAAAAAAATTTATGAGTACAAACCAATCACATGATCTCTCCCAGAAACAAGGGACCTGGGAAATGTGCCCGGAAGTGTAGTGATGTAATGTGGGATAAAAGGGAGTGAGCAGAGCAGATACAGAGTTACACATAAGAGAAAGTAAAACTAAAGTAGCTCTGTACTCACACCAAAAATAAACTTTGTGTGTGCTGCAGACATAAATGTAATAATAAACATCTTACACTTTAGGTATAATTATAGCAGAATACCTTATGACTCAAGATTGTGAAAGATTTCTTAAATGAAATATTTCCTAAAAACTTGTAGTGGACAATACTGCAATATTGATATGCATACAATTATTTTAAGAATTATTCACGAAACTACTTAATTCACAAAAATGATTCATAAAGACATAAATAAAAGTTTTAAAAATATACAAAAATATATTCAATATGTCTACATGATCAACAGTGCAATCTTTATTCTTTATTTTCTATGTTTGCATAAGGTATGGGAATTTCCCACTGTTCTCCCAAAAGGGTAATAGTTGGTTGGGATATTTCTGACCTCATTCCACCACTTCTGTCATTCCTACTTAAGGAATGAAGAGTTGATTTCCTGATAGCCACTTTCTTCTTATTTAATAAAATCAGCCACTAAGAAGTAGTCATTCTTAGCAGGTCCATGTGGTACACTTTCTAGGGTAAGTTATGCATTTTGTGGCAGTGCCGAATGCCTAGGCTGTCATCTGGAGGGGAGAGTTCAGTTCAGTGGAAAGGATATTAGAAGCCTCTTTGGCCACTATGTGACTGCAGTTTCTGATTCAAGTCTATTAGTAATTAAATTTGTATTTTGTTCTCTAGCCATCTGATTTGTATATTTTCTTCTTAATGAATTCTGAACTTAGACAAGACTTAAGGGAAGAAAATAATTCACTATCCTAGAGTCTAGCATAATGATAAACTTGTGGGAAATTAAGGAAATAATTAAGAGGACATCCTTGTGGGCTAAAAACTAGATCAAAGTTTTTCGCTGCCTGGTGGGTTGGCTTTTAGGCTTTGACTTTATTCAATGTGAGTCACAGGGTCCTTAATCACAATGATTTGTAGGAGTTATAATTGTGGGTCTGATGTCTACCTCGTATTACCAACACAGTCCTTGATAGCTACAGATTTTTTTTTAACCCAGTATGTTTAAACTTAATTATATCACAATTTAAACATCTTACCTTATAGAGATTGGATTATAGGTAAAAGGAGGAAATGAGAACACTAGTTAGTGCTTTATTTTTAAAATTCATTATGCTTGTGTACACTGGCTTTTCAAACCTTTATTAGTGGGAGAAAAATCTGTTGTTTTTATTATATTTTGTAGTCAGACCTCTAAGCTATGATTGTTAACTGTAAAGATGGTTAATTTATCAGAAAACTTGCTACACTTTTTAATTGCATGCACTTTTTAATTCTAATGATATCTGTGGAAACTTTTTTATTTTCTTATGTGCATTCATAACTAAAAAATAGTGGTTATTTTATTGATTCCTTTTTTATCTTTATAACCTCTATTACTTTTTCATACTTTATCACTGGCTAGAAATTCTAGTTCCATGATCAATGTCATTGGTGATCTTAATCATCCTTGTCTCACTCCCTCAGAGAGTAATTTGTAGTTTTACTGCTAGGTTCTGTGCGTTGATACCTATATTATATTAAGAAAGTGTCCTTTATTTCTTAGTTTTAGAAGAGAGTATCATCTGAGATGGTTTGACTTCTTACAAATGCTTTTCTTCTGTAGTGTTTGAGAATATATACCTCTTAGGTACTTGGTTAAGGTGGTCAATAATGTTACCGAATTGCTAAATTTTCAAACCAACTTTGTATTTCTAGAATAAATCCAATTGTGTTTTATGTTATTTGTGTAAGTATTGCTGAAATGATTTCTTATTATTTTGATAAATATTTCCATTTTTGTTGACGTATAAAAATAGAAGTGCACATACATGTGCTTCAGATGACTTATACAAAAATGATTGTAGCATCATTGTTTTCTGTAGCTAAAAATGGGCAAAAATTCATCTAAATGCAAACATAAATATATTGTGGAATAGTCGTGCATTAAAATGCTTAGGATCAATTAGAATTAATCAAAAATATCTACATGCAAAAGCACTCATAGATATCACAAAATTATACTGAGCAAAAACACCCAGCTACAAAAGAATACATTTGATGTGATTTCAGTTATAAAATTTAATAAACACTCTGTGTTTGGGGATGGTAGCACTAGAATCAGGGGGTTTGATTTTGTTCACTAATTTCCTGAGCTTGAGGCTGTTATAGTTACTATCTTTCAGTCCTCTTAACCCTGAAACAGTCACCATAGTCTTAATAGTTAAGACAAATGTGGCATGAGACAGAAATTTAGGGCTGGTAGTGAGTAGAAAGATGTCTCCACTACATCTTCTAGTAGTAAAAACTGTGAGGCAGCCACCCTTGGGTGCTCTCCATTTCCCCTCTTCACTAGTTGTTAAGCTTGAAGAAATAAACAGTATAGTTGGCTGATTAGCTTCATCTCTATCTGTCTCATATTGCTGCCTTACCTTCACACATAGAAATCTGAGTTATTCTTACTGGGAGGATTTCTGGAAGAGACTCAGGGGCTATTCAATAGGGAAGTTGAAGTTGTTCAGCAGTGCCCATGATTCTGTAGTTCTGTGGATACAGTGAGTTATGTAGGAAAATTGTGAAAGCCCATCTGCCCACTTATCTAGCTACATTTTCCAACACAAAGTTGTGCATTTTATTTCTATCATTTATCTATTATCTATCTATCTATCTATCTATCTATCTATCTATCTATCTATCTAATCTATCTATCTTGGTTTGGTTTGTATATGTGTTTCTTCATAGGTTTTGCATTTAGAAAATTTTAATTAGTAATCATCACCTTTTTATACTCCACACCAGGGAAGATTCGTATATCAAGAACATAATCATTTTTACAGATAGCAATGGACAAAAAGGGATGGAGGTTGTAAAGATACCTGATTATATTAGTAATCAAGGATATGTGGCCCTTCCCTCCAACATAATAAAAAGAGATTTTATTTTACAACCACCAGAATACAAATATTTAAAAGGATGTAAAACTTCATGAGAATGTGATGAAATGTGAGGTAATGATGGAAGTAAATAAACAGAATTTTGGAAGGCAATTCAATCTGGCAATGTGAAGTGCATTTGAATACTAACACAACTTTAACATTTAGGCATATGTTGCTAACAACTCACCACATGCATGTGTTTGAGCATGTAGTAATGTCTCTCACAGCTCACAGTAATGGTGAACAATTGAACCAACTAAAATGTCCATGATGGATAATTGGATGTGTATACAAGGGTGTATTGCAAATGAATAAATTACAGACTCATTTATCATTTTTAAATAAAGATTGTATACAACATTTACTAAACAGAACAGATACAACATTTACTAAACAGAACAGAAAGATATGTGATAATAAAAAGTAAATATTTATTTCAGTTTTTACTTGGTGTCGAGTATATTCTATACTGCTAACTCACTTACCACACACAACAACTTGTTAAAATAAGTATTATCATCTCCATTATACAGACGCAAAAAAATGAGACACCAGAAGGCTGAGATTTCCCCAGGATCACACATGGCAAGCATGTGGAAGAGTGGATATTGAATAAATCTTGGTATTCCATATATTATATTTTAAACTGGAAATTCCCATTGCATTTTATTACTTACACAATACTTATAATAAGACATCATTTGTGTAAAATTCAGAAAAATAAAGTACAATATTCTATATTGCAATGGACATAAGCGTATACAGTAATAATCATTTATAAGATATAAGAAAAAGTGAGAATAGTAGTTAAATCTAGAAAACAAGAAACAAAATTAGCATTGGGGTTATAAAGATAACTTCAATATTAGGTGCTATAATATTCCCTAAAACTCTTTGAGGCAAATATAGGAACATTTTAAGATACTATGTAAACGGTTGATAGGTAGTTTTTTACATATATATTCTACTGTTTTATTTCTGTGAAAAATATTTTAAAGGATACTTTTACAAGAAAGTTAACTATTATCTGTGAAAGACTGAATATTTTATTTTACTCAATCCTATTCCTGAGGAAAACTAGAAAACCTGCAGACACAAAAAATAAAAATAAGAAAACTTATCATTTGGAAGTCATCAGATATTCCCTGAGTCTGTGAGATTTTGTAGTGGAGAATCTTGGGGAGGAGGCAGAAAAATCAAAAGACTGGAATTTAATGCGAATTTTCCCTTTGATCTGATTGTCAGTTTTTAAAGTTATGGCTAAGAGTCTGAAAAAGTCTGCAGGGGATGTGGCAGTTACAATTCAGAAGCTGCCATGGTGCAGGGTCCTTGTGAACTTTCAGGCTCTTACATAGGACTAAAACTTAAACATGTATTTTCTTTTCTTTTTTTGAAGACAGAGTTCTGCTCTTGTTGCCCAGGCTGTAGTGCAGTGGCACGATCTTGACTCACTGCAACCTCCACCTCCTGGATTCAAGCGATATCTCCTGCCTCAGCCTCCGGAATAACTGGGATTACAGGAGCGCGCCACCACGCCTGGCTAATTTTACCTTTTTAATAGAGACGGGGTTTCACCGTGTCGGTCAGGGTGGCCTCCAACTCCTGACCTCAGGTGATCCACTCGCCTTGGCCTCCCAAAGTTCTGGGATTACAGGCTTGAGCCACTGCACCTGGTCCATATATTTTTATTATAAAATAACCTGAATATAATAATTCAAAAAATGAATAAAAATGGATGACTCTAGAATTCTATCATACTATTAGGGAAAATGCCCGATACATAATATGTGCTGCTATTCTTTCTCTTAGCTTAAAAATGAAAAATAAACTTTCCCTTAACCCTATTTCGGTTCTTGCAATCGTTCCTTTATTCTGTTCCTCTTCATAGCAAAACTATTTAAAGCAATTATCTATAAGTCATTGTCAGCAGTTCCTTTTAAACATACTTTAATCAGGCTTTTAGCCTGAACATTCTATCAAAAGTGCCTTTGCCTAAATTACCCGTGACCTCCAGATTCCTAAATCCATTGGTCAATTCTCACTGTTCATTTTACTTGATACCTTGACAATATCTAAAATATTACATATGTATTAACTCTTTCATCCAGAAGTTCACTTTGTAAACTTACTGTAAAGATAAACCTCTGAAAGTATGGCAATATTATATGCATGAACATATTAATTGCAACATTAATAGTGCTTGCAAATATTCTAAATAAACTAACTGTCCAAGCATAGAAGATTGGGTAAATTAATGATGGTATCTACACAAAATAAAGTACTATTAAGCTGTAAAATAAAGAAGAATAGCTCTATAGACATATATGGACGGATTTCTGAGAAACATGAAGTGAATAAGAGCAAAGTGCAAAGGAACATTTGCATCTGCTTACATTTACAAAAAGATTAGAAAAATGAATAAACCATAAACAGTTATAAGGGATCAGGGAAAGTGACAGGAGAAAGCAGTTGGGGAAAAATGACGGCACTCTGAAAATCCACTTTGTGTAGTTTTGGCCTTTGAAAGAATGTAAGTATTTTTTTTTCATATTCAGAAAATCAAATCAAATTAACAAGAATGAGAAGAAGAGGAAAAAGAAAATACCTAAAGCTCAAAGCAAATTAAAATAAGTTATAACAGTTCTATTTTGAGAAAATAACCATTCAGAAAGAAAAATAATAATAAAGGATTAATCCAAGTAATTTATGGTTAGAATATTTCATGATACACACTTCTCGAATGTAGTTTGGTTGGTAGTGGGGAGACTACAGACAGATTCTCACCTCCTGGCCGGGCGCGGTGGCTCAAGCCTGTAATCCCAGCACTTTGGGAGGCCGAGGCGGGTGGATCACGAGGTCAGGAGATGGAGACCCTCCTGGCTAACACGGTGAAACCCCGTCTCTACTAAAAATACAAAAAACTAGCCGGGCGCGGTGGCTGGCGCCTGTAGTCCCAGCTACTCGGAGGCTGAGGCGGGAGAATGGCGGGAACCCGGGAGGCGGAGCTTGCAGTGAGCCGAGATCGCGCCACTGCACTCCAGCCTGGGCGACACAGTGAGACTCCGTCTCAAAAAAAAAAAAAAAAAAAAAAAAAAAAAAGATTCTCAACTCCTTATATTTTTACTTTTGTAACAGAGGCATCAATTATAGTTACACTATGGAAGTGAATAAAAAAGGAAAAGTGGTGGCATCATTTAGAGCCAAGATTTTCACTCTGACAAAAAAATGCATGCAAGCAAAAAGAGATAGAGAGAAATATGTGTGTATATATATATGTGTGTGTGTGTGTGTGTGTGTGTACATATATGTATAAAAAATACATATATTTCTTTTACCCTTACCTTTATCTGTTGAAGGGACCCAGAAAAAGATACAAAATTATTAATGAACAAATCTCAGGCTATAATACTATTCCTCACTAAAGTAGTCTGGGGCAAGATAGGTACAAGATGAGCCTGAAACATTTTGTTATGCTAATTGTAAGGAAGTTCTTGTAAAAATAATAGGCACATGTTACAACAACACAGGAAACAGGCAGAGAGGTTTATGCTGATCAAATATAGTGTAATTTGAGTGCCCAAATCACTATAAGTACAGTAATAATTTATAAATGAAAAGTTGAGAATGCCCATTATAGAGAGATGAATAGTAGATAGATAGATAGATAGATAGATAGATAGATAGATAGACAGACAGACAGATAGATAGATAGATAGATAGATAGATAGATGATAGATGATAGATAGATACATAGATAGATGGATAGATAGATAGATAGATAGATAGATAGATAGATAGATAGATGATAGATAGATGATAGGGAGACCATACATAATAGATAGATGATAGATAGATTAGACAGATAGATGGATGGATGGATAGATAGATAGATAGATAGATAGATAGATAGATAGATAGATGGATGTAAAAAGAGAGCGCCTTTGCTTACAGTGGAATGTGCAGTGCTGAATGGTAAATGTGGAATGAGTGCTGGAGTCAGAAATTCATCATTTTGCAACCTCCATTTTAAAGATAGGACCAGGAAAAAATTGACAATGCATACTAAACCCCAGGGGGAAATTTTGACGCGGAGTAGGATATTTCCATGGTCCTAAAAGAGCTACTGTGAAATTGCTTATTAGTTGTACAGGACTGAAATGGTGCCGATAAAATGGTGAAATAGGAAGCAACTTGAATGGATTATCAAAGTCAATGTGCCAGGAAAAGAGATGGATATGTGCCTCCAGAAATGAATATACCAAGGAGGAAATGACATCACTTATTACTCCAGCTGGAAATGCATAATCTGAGTGTAATCCTGAGGGAATCTCAGACAAACCAAAAGTGAAGAATATTCTATGAAAACAGTGGCAGGGAAATGTTGAATTTTTCAGAAATATTAATTTCATAAGAGATAAAGAAAGGCCATTGTAATTACTGCAAAATAAACAAAGGAAAATGACATTTAGGAATAAAGATAAAGAGTCATGTGCTATGCAAGTTACTCTCAATCGAGCAATTGTTCACTGACGTACTTAGTGATCCCTGAACATGCCAGACTGACTCTCACATCAGGCCCTCTCCATTTGCTGCTCCTTATGTAAGGAAACACTACTCCCGAACATGCATCAGATATGTTTCCTTACATCCTTCAAGTGCTTACTCAAAAACCTGCATCCTTCTGAGAATCATTTGCTGCTTAAAATTTCCAGTCCCCCAAAGATACTGCCAACTTCACGTTTCTCTACAATGTTTATCATGTTTTAATGCAGTGTTCACTGAATTTATTCATCTTGTTGCAATTTCCCATGCTAAAATGTAAGCTTCAAGATAGCATGGATTTTTATATTCAGTTTGTTCTTTCTTATTGACTCATCTCCTTGAACACTGCCTCATTATAATAGGTGCTCAATAAAGACTTTTTTGGTTTAAGATCTCTGCCTCGGTTTTATTTGATATGTAGAATAAAGTAATCAATAAATATTGCTTCTACCAATATCTAGAATAAACTTTATGTAAATAATAGCAGTGATCATTTGTCTATTGTATTTTAATAAGTGATATCCAGAATAGGTTAATATAATGCTACAGAAAGTGAAAAATGTCCACTTAGCTGTGAATCCTGAATAAAAGGATCACAATGCTGAATAAAATAATTCTGAATTAAAGGTTTTATAATCCTGAAAAGATTTTATTAGCATACTATTTTACCTCTTAGAAACAAATGAGTTCACTCCTGCTAGAAGTAGTAAATGGAAGAATTCACTGGTTTTATTCTCATGGATTTTTCTTCTCTCCTTCACTTCATGCACCTGAGGTGCTGCGATAAGCAGAAATGAAATTCGACAAATATTCTCTAATTTATTTTTGCTTTTCAAGTGTGCAAAACACAGGCTCAAATCAGAAAGCCAGAAATCTTGTTATGATGTCAAAATAGGAATGAAATCAGAAGAGAGCATTTTTAGACAAAAGATGCATTTGTATGTGATCATAAGTATTAAACCTCTGAGTAAAAATTAGTGGATTTCACGCCCTCTTGGAAGAACAATTGCAGTATGTTAGTCATTGATTTGGCTAACTTTGACTTACCAACTGTTAAGTGCATAGGGAATTTTAGTAAACAAAATAAGTACCCTGTATTCCCTCACTGAGGTTACCACATCACAAAGGCATGTATTCAATAATTCATTTAGAAATGTTGATGTCGACTCACTTGTTTAGTTTTGCTTTTGTTGCGTGTGCTTTTGGTGTCAAATCCAGAAAATCATTGCCTAGATCAATGTCAAGGAGTTTTCTGCTGTTTTCTTCTGGGAGTTTTAAAATTGCACATCTTACATTTAATTATTTAATATATTTAGAATATATTTCTGTGTATGTTGTAAAACAAGGATTTTACTTTTCATTTTATTTTTTCAAATGGATATCCACTTTTCCCAACACCATACACTGAATAGTCTTTTTCCTCATTGTGTATTTCTAATTTACAACAGACAAAATGAGATGTAAATTTCTGGTAAGCATGTGATTGATATATGAGCTAGTCAACTTGAATTACAATATAAAAATGGGACCTCTAGAGGTAATCTATGGAGATTGGGGAGATGTTGATCAAGAGACACAAAATTTCATTAGGCGAAGGAATAAATTCAAAAGATCTATCATACAACATGGTGACTATAGTAATTAACAATGTATTATATACTTTAAAATTGATCAGGAAGTAGATTTTCAGTGTTTTTACCACAAAAAAGAGAAATATGTGAGATAATGCATACATTAATTAGCTCAATTTAGCCATTACGTAATGTATACATATATTAAAACATCACATTATACATCATAGAAATGTAAAAATTTATGTCAACTTAAAATTATTTTTAAAAAGTAATCCTAACAAGAAACAAATCACGACAAATGCTATTTTATTTGAAACAAAAATTCTGTCAATTCAGTGATCAGAAATTTCCAGGTTGTAATTTGATTTGTTAGAAAATATGCACTGATTAGAAAGGACATTCTGATATTTTCTATCCTGTAAGATAGTGTTGTGCTGCAGTTAAAATCTAATTGAATGGGGCTGAGAAGGTGGATGAGAACATTCCTAACACAAATAAACACTTCAGAATATATCTGACAGATTGTAACATGCGTGGCATATGCAAATATACTTCTAAGATTCAGGGTGTTTGTGTTAATTGTGTGATCTTCAAGTTTCACAAGAGAGTGTGAACTCGGTAGAGTTTATTCACTTTGGGAATGCTTAAGAGAAATAAACTACCACAACATGCACAATATGTATCCCAGTAGCAACAGAGGAATTCACAGAAAAAAGTACAAGATCTAAACTCACCACTATACCCAGGAACCTGACTTACTAAAGTGTCAGGTACATTCTGGCTAAAATCGTTTATCTCTCTAAAGGTAATGTTTCATCTTTAAGATTACTTCCTTAGTTACACAGTACCTGGATTTATGGCTTATAAAGACTACGCGCAGCACTAGATTGAATGTTTCATGTTATTATTTGTATTTAGAAGAGAGATCACTGATGCATTCACAAAAATTGCAGCTTCTGATGGTTTGGCTAGAGAAAATCAGTGTCCATTATCAGATAGTGTATCTCTGAGAAACAGAGCCTGAAAATAAGTTAGGATTGTACGACACATAAGTATGTAGACATATAGTTTGTGTATGTATACACAGGCATGCGTATATTGGTGAGGGGAAACTTAATTTTTTTTTTTTTTTTTTTTTTTTTTTTGAGACAGGGTCTTGCTCTGTCGCCCAGGCTGGAGTGCTGCAGTGGCCGGATCTCAGCTCACTGCAAGCTCCTCCTCCTGGGTTCACGCCATTCTCCTGCCTCAGCCTCCCGCGTAGCTGGGACTACAGGCGCCCGCCACCTCGCCCGGCTAGTTTTTTTTTTTTTTTTTTTGTATTTTTTAGTAGAGACGGTGTTTCACCATGTTAGCCAGGATGGTCTCGATCTCCTGACCTCGTGATCCGCCCATCTCGGTCTCCCAAAGTGCTGGGATTACAGGCTTGAGCCACCGCGCCCGGCCGAAACTTAACTTTTAGTATTAATTGTTGCTCACAAGGCTGTGGGTTAGCTGGGCTCACTCACATGTTTTCAGTCAATCCTGGGTCAGATATGCAGGTCTACTGATCTACATTATACTCTCTGTTATTTGTGGTTCCTCTGGATTTCAGTTAATTCAGGACAATCATTCCTAGGTCTGCCTGGTCTACTAGAGTTTCTCCATGTGGTGTTTCATCTTCTTGCAGGCGATGCTGTACTATTCATTTGTATGTGAGCAGAATTCCAAGAGAGACGAGAAAAACAAAAACGTCTGGAACCTAGGCACAGAACAAGCACATCATCAGTTCCACTACGTTCTACTGGTCAAAGAAATTCACAAGTCTAACTCTAATTTTAAAAATCCTCAGCTCTAAATAGTATTTTCTTAGAAAGGACCACTCCACACTTATTATCCTGTAATTTTGTTTAATTCTGTGATCAGCATGTGTAACTGTGAGAAGCTTCAACGATTACTTCTATGTTTTGTTTATGCTTATTTTCTATCTTCTCAGAGGAGAACTTTCTCCTTTTAAGGGTTTCTTCTATTAACAGTTTTGTCCATTGTTTTAACCTCAGCAAGTTCAGTGGCTGTGGGAGGGTCATATATTGTTATACTCTAGCAAGCGAACTGTTTCACATCTAGGATTGAAAAGGGAGAAGGGAGGATAAATAAAACAAAGCTAATTTTATCATATTTATGAGCATATGTAAAAGCATCCAAAACGAGGTGATATGCATCTTAACATACCAGTTCACCAGTTTATTAATTATTAGCAGAAAATTTAAAAAAATAATTAAACCTTAAATAGCAATATATTCAATAAGCAAATTATTCATTATAACATAGATCATGAAAGTTTGTATTTTTTATACCCTCATTTTAGGAAATAAAGCTAGATTTGTTAACTGTTAATTTTATTCTGCTGCCTGTGCTTTGTTGTACCAGGAGAATGAAATAAATTTTCCACCTTAAATGAAGGAATATATTAATAAAGTGTGATCACTTCTATTCTGTGAATCATCTCTTTTGCATTGTAAAAAAATTAACATCTCTTCCTACTCTGAATAATTTATGTACTTTCCTCAGTCTTTGCAGTAGCATAATAAATGTACTACATTCCCGGCAAGTTGATTGTTCAATTCATAAAGCATGAAAAATTTTTTAAGTGAGTTACCAGGTTGATAATTCTAAGTCATTCACCTACTAATTATCAACTAGGCTGTCATTCAAGTCATGCAATCTAAACCTCTTTCAGATATCTGACTGATCTGTCTGCATTAGATTTTCATCAAAGATTACCAAGCAAGTATAATGTTTAAATTTTTTGATTTCTCTAAAAAAGAGAGCTTCTGTTTCATGAAGGCTTAAGGCCCAGTGGTCTAAAGGTATATTCTCAGAGTCCTCATTCTGTTCTCTACCTTTAATAGCTATATAAATTGGAGCAGTATTTTTTTTTTCTCTAAGGCACACTTTCCTTATATATATGATGAGGTTAGGAAAGATTTTGAGTGTTGTAAGGTTGATAGAGTGATTAAATAATGCAATTATTAGAAGTTGACTAGGACTCTATCACATAGATATTTATAACACAATACATAAATTTAGTTATTAATAAGTAGAATTTATAATTAATCAATTAAAAGGTAAATATTATTTCATTAATATCAGGAATACATGTTGATTGTAATATTATTTCCTATAATTAATAATTTTTAAGGTGAGAAATTTCAATGTTTAATTTGATTGCAATAGAAACATGAAATGATGAAAAGGAGTATTACATACTGCATGTTTTTTCTCCCCCAACTCAGATACCATGAAACCATAAACATATTTTCACTTCATTTTTTAAAGAACTCAACTCAAAGCAAAGCTCGTGTTAAATGCAAATAAATGTTGTTAATAAAATCCAGGCAATGAAAGGTTGTGGAAACTGCTAACACAGATACACACAAGTGAATTCTGGGTTTCCTTCACTAAATGAACTACTGCAGATGTCAAATGGCTGAGATGGCAGAAGTTCACTTTGATGTGGACATTGAAGTAAATAAATAGATAAAATGAAACAGAGGTGTTCTTGTCTCGTGTAGGGTAGATATCTGCTCTGCAAAATAAGCTATTTCCCACCCAAATTACAGTTTTACTTGTTAGCTCTTTTAAATGTACTAAGACACATAGTCAGGAAGTTCTGTATACTAGAGAGCACAGGGAAGGAAGAGTTTTATTGTAGAGGCCGGTAACTGCAGGAGAGGGTCAGAGTAGCAGAGGACAGGGAAGAGAAGCTACTAAACCAAGATCTGCGGCAGTAAAGCCCGGAAAGATCACAGGGTGTGCAGACAGCAGGGAAAAGCGAGAGCGATGGAAAGAACTTAAAGCAAGACCTTCAACAGCACTAACATAGAAGGGGAAATTACCAGGAAGGGACAGGAAACTATGACTATTCACAGAATGATGGAGAAACATTAAAAACTTTAGTGATAACACTGATAAAGTAGGTATCAGTTTACTGAAGAGGGCAGTTAGTATCAACATGGAGACATACATGAACAAAGGAAGCCATTCCAATAAACCAGCAACTTGAATATGTGAAATCAACAGAACATGTTACTTAACAAGATGACAGGTGTTAGTTCAGTATTAGGTTATGATATGGTTAGGCTTTGTGTCCCCACCCAAGTCTCATCTTGAGTTGTAATCCCCATAATTCCCATAATCCCTACATGTCAAAGGAGAGAGCAGGTGGAGGTAATTGAATCATGGGAGCGGTTTCCCCTATGCTGTTCTTGTTATCTTCCTCTTTGCCTTTTACCATGATTGTAAGCTGCCTGAGGTCTCCCTAGCCATGCTGAACTGTGAGTCAATTAAATCTCTTTCCTTTATCAATTACCCAGTCTCTGGCAGTTCTTTATAGCAGTATGAAAATGGACTTATACAGGTTATGAATTCTCACTTAAAAAAGTAGGATTGGTACAAAGAACAATCCTATTCTATCCGTCCGTCCGTCCATCCATCCATCCATCCATCCATCCATCCATCCATCCATCCACCCATCCTTTTGTCCTTGTATCCATCCATCAATTGATAGTAGATGAATCAGTCTAACATCATTCATTAAGTATTTAGTACTGTGCTGAATATTTGGGATATGCACATGACATGCACATATTTACATTTTAAAACATACAGCTAAATTCTGGTGTTCTATAGCACAGTAGGGTGACTGTAGTTAGCAATAATAGAGTGTGTATTTTAAAATGGATAGAAGAACAGATTTTGAGTTTTCTCACTACAAAGAAATGACAATGATTTTCAGGTGATGGATATCCCAATTACCCTGATTTGATCATTACACAAAGTACACATGTATTGAAACATCACACTGTATATATATACATATATATGTATATATATAATTAATCCTGTGTCAGTTAAAAACTACAACTTAACATATTTATTTGTAGTTTTAAATTCTGGCTATACAGATTTATTAATAATGTTGAAAACTAACTTGAATTTAGTCATCTGTTATTTAAAGTTCAGTTATGAACTCATTTTTAGCAGAAATGCTTAACGTGCAGACTCCGCTACCCAGAAGTTTAATGTACATATTGCCTATTGAGGATTATACTAAACATTGCATTATTGGGTATAACATTGTAGAGATGCTAGTTTGAATAGGGATATCCTTTTGGCAACTAATATTCATAATTACCATAAAATAATTTCACTCTAATTTCCTTAATCAACTATTTATTAAAAAGTATATTAAAGAATATAATTTTCTAAATATTGGTGTAATTTCTGTATGTGTATATGTATACATTTAATCAGAAACAATTCTCATGTTACAAAAATAACAAACTCTAAATTACCTCTATAAACATACTATTACTGTCTTTTTAAAGTTGGTGTTCATAGAAAAAGTGAAAAAGCCATTCTTATAAAACCTTCTGAAGAGAGTTCTGACATATGTTATGATTTAATAACATTTGTAAATAATATCAAAGGCCTAATGTATCATTCTCTTTTTATTTATAAATTAGTCATTCAAAATCTGTATAAGAAAGACATGAAAGTGTTTTAATGCACAATTATCACACATCATTTTGTGAACACAAAATATCTTAGAAATCACAATGTGAAAGGATGCAAATATTAAAGTTACAGTAAATATTATTTAATTATATGCCAGTTTCTACATATTCCACTAAATATCAACAAATCTTTACTGACGATGATGATAATTCTATGCTTGACTGACAATATAAAACAGGAGAAATTAAAGTTAAAAAAAAAAAAAAACTAAAAACAAAGTTATAAACTATCCATAAAACCAGTATTACCTATCTGACATTACTGGTTAAAGTATCATTTAAAATTCCTTAAGCAGGTAACATTTTACTTTTGTTTGCCTGAGTAATCACCAAAAAAGGTGATTTTAACTAAACATAAGTAATCATAGTTTGACTTAGTGATTGGGGTGGTTAATGTTATACGTAAACATGCATAGGCCACGGTACTAAATATTTGGAAATACCAGTCTAGATGTTGCTAAGAAGATATTTTAGAAGAGATTAAAATTTAAATCAGCAGGCTTTGAGTAAAACACATTAAGCTCCATAATGTGGCTGACCCTCATCTGATCAGTTGCAAGGCCTTAATCAAAAAGAAAATGAGGTCCTCCGAGGAAGAGAAGTTCTGCCTCTAGAGAATTCTTCAGACTGCAGCTATAACATCTGCTCTTTCTTTGGACTTCAGCCTCTTGGTCTGCAGTGTGAAGTTTAGACTTGCAGGCTTCAAAATCATAAAATCAATTTATTTCCTTGAAATAAATCTCTCTCTCTTTCTCTCTCTGTGTGTGCGCGCGTGTGTGTAAAATACATATGACTTGTTGCTTCTGTTTATCCGAAGAACTCTAATACAGCAAATGTAGACAAATTATTGTTTATTCTCTTAAACAACTTTATTGCGATATAACTGATTACAAAGAACTGTACACATTTCATGTGCACAATTTGATGACCTTGGACATATTCAAACACCTGTAATACCATCACCACAATCAAGGTAATAAACATACCCAATATATCTCAAAGTTTCCTTGTTTTTAGAAAAACAAGTTTCCTTGTTTTCCTTTGTTTTGTTTTTAGAAATTAGTGGTACTTTTTCAATATGTTGAGTAGAAAATTGCATAATAAAAAAGGTTTCCCTGAAATTTTCAGCACTCTTTACACTGGTGAGTATTATTATATGCATTCAGTGATTCTATTTTTATTCACTCGCTGGTAACCATAGGAAAAAATAGTGCTGAGCAGATTTTATCATTTAATTTAATTTTCATTTGGGTCAGTTTTCAGTTCAGTCAGGGTGACTTTTCAGACTTCGGAGTTTTTTTATTTAAGAGATAGCATGACAGCATTGTAAAGCAATTGCACCAATTTACTGAAGAAGTCAATCCAATTTCTGCAAGTTCACTACTGCCATATCTGGTTTCTTGTACATGCATTGATTATATCAACAGAATCTTAGATGGTTCTTTGAATACCTGACTTTATTGCATTGAAAGCTGAAATCTGTTATCTACATAGATACTTGAGAGACTTGCCTTTCTATATTTTAGACGTAAATAAATTGGCAAATATATCCTAAAGACTCATGGTTAAATATAAATTCCCTGAGGTTTGAGATATATGTATATGTGTATATATTTTCAAGTGTGTGTCATTGAAATAATTCCAGAAATGTTGTTTAAAACCTGTATATTGTATGTTTTTTTATTCCTGCCATTATTATTACCAAAATGTCATTCCTTTTATAATTTACTCAATTTCTATAAACAGAAAACAATCAACATCTGCCTTTCCTTATACAAATGTAATTTAAGAGTAGCAATTGGCATTCTATCTATCACTTTTGGCAATAGCTTCTCAGCAGAGCTAGTAACTAAAAAAAGGGGTCTTGGGCCGGGCGCGGTGGCTCAAGCCTGTAATCCCAGCACTTTGGGAGGCCGAGACGGGCAGATCACGAGGTCAGGAGATCGAGACCATCCTGGCTAACACGGTGAAACCCTGTCTCTACTAAAAATACAAAAAAAAAAAAAAAAAAACTAGCCGGGCGAGGTGGCGGGCGCCTGTAGTCCCAGCTACTCGGGAGGCTGAGGCGGGAGAATGGCGTAAACCCGGGAGGCGGAGCTTGCAGTGAGCTGAGATCCGGCCACTGTACTCCAGCCTGGGCGACACAGCGAGACTCCGTCTCAAAAAAAAAAAAAAAAAAAAAAAAAAAAAAAAAAAAAAAAAAAAAAAAAAAAAAAAAAAAAAAAAGGGGTCTTAGCCAATCTGAGGTATTCATTGTGGCACTTTCAGAAGTATTTCTGTGGACTTGGAAATAATTTTGAAAAGATCGTTAGGGTGATGCTTTTAGTATCCCTGTTCAAGTAATGTGAGACCAAAGAGTTTTGTGAGAAAATGTGATAGAAATTGAATTGGAAAAGGAGACGCAATCTGAAACATTGATTTATTAGACACTATCAATAATGTAAAAAATATTTTAGCATGCATATGCTGTTGTCCTTTTTCTCCCTTACGCCTACATGAATTAAATGGAGATCATATTTAGTATTTCTCTTTCCTCTATTACATATGTAAATGTTATGTATTTATCCACAACTGAAGTTCAGAAACATCACTATATCAGCATCCAATATCATACTCATTTCAAAAATTTACATTTAGATCAAAATTGGCAGCTAATAAAGATCCAAGTGTGTTGAGAATGCTTGTTTAGAAAACCCAGTATTCCAAGTTGATATGTTTGCATTTATCCTTCTACTGCTACCTTACTACTTCCTCAGTGTTGATGGAGTATAGTTAATACTTCATTGTTCTGAGCGCTGACATGAAAAATTTCATGTTAAATTCATGTTTAGATATTCATCCTACTCCAATTTGAAGTGCTGTTTCATTACTAAGATGTTTCTTCTTTAGTTGAAAATAAATACTTTCTAAAACTATGTATCTTTTATAAGATAAAATGACATGCACATTTGTTTTTATTTGCTTTACAAACTAATCTTATATTTTTCCTAATTTATATTTTCAACCATAACAAATTTTCTTCCTTTGAGTTCAAGAAATCTACTACATCCTACTGTTGTTCACAGTCAAATAATTACTAAGGAATCAAGATCACAAATAATTTTCATAGTTTCACGGTAATCTTTCTCACATCTAAGTTCTGTACATCTTTCTAAAAGTTTTATTTGTCGTCCATGTATTTGTCATAGGAAAAATGGAGTATCTTTAGTAACCTCTTCTTTTCTGTTGACAATTGAAGTGATATGTGATGCTTTCACTACAAATTGAGTCTACAAATATTCTTGCTTGCTTCCATTGTCTAGATGGATGTTTCTTTTTTCTTCTCCAAGATAAATTTGCTGATATGTACTCAAAATCCTGTCATTTTCAGTACCTTCTGGGAACTTGCTCAATCCATTACCTCATTTGTTTCATGTATCTTTATCTGTCTTGTTTCCATTGGCTCCCTCATAGCAGCACATACACTTCAAGCTTAAAAAGCAGCATTCACTCTCGCCCTGCTCCTTTCTAGATCTTATGTCTCTTTATTTCCATAACAATGATAGAAAAACAACAGCCTACCTTTGCTACTTCTATTTCTTAACCTCCTAATTATTTTTCAAAAAATGCCCTGCCTTCTGCTTTTCTATCTTTACCCTAATTGCTTTTCTTAAGTTCCTGATGACCTTCTCATTTCTAAATAAAAGAGGAATTCTTCAATTCTTCATCCTTTTGACTCAATAATATACAATAATATATCTTATCCTACTTCACAGTCATAGACTGTGTTTCCCAGAATCCTTGGTACAAGTTGTGCGTGGTACCCTGTTTGAGTTCCAGCCAATAGAATGTGGAAGCATGTGACATATGTCACTTTCAGGCTTGCCTTACAAAACCTCTTTCATAGTACTCCAAGCTTTCTCTATTTATTTACCGATGGATTAACTGCAGAGGCTCCAGAAGAAGGATTTTCAAATATTGGAAAATAGTGGAGTTAAAGAAAGAAGCTCTAGTTTCAGAATTCTCAGTACAACGATGTTGACAAGTTGTTCCTGTTTGCCTAGGACTTTCCCAATTTGAGAACTGAAGGGTCCTGTATTCTGGGAAACCCTTTGCACCTGAAACATCAGAAACTTGGTCAACCTAGGAAGAATGCTACCCACTGAAAATTGAAACGGACTGAAATTGAACAAGCGATAACCATTCTACTGTATTTAGACACATTTATTTGGAATTTATTTGCTATAATAGTCTACTCGAAAAAATACCTAGCTTAAGTAAGACAACATCAATTACCTTTCTTCATTTTGCTTTGCCATCCTTTTATTTTTATTTGTGATTACTACTGTCACTTATATATTTAATCAGTCCAGAGTATAATAGTTATCCTGTATTCCATTCTTTTCATTAATTTACAGATTCATTCAAACCCTGTATATGCTGACACAGCCATCTAAAATATCTAATTGTTTTCTTTTTCTCTATTTTTCTTCCCAGGCATTATTAGTTCATATTCTCTTATTTCCTCACTGGGAACACTGATATTAACATTTAGGTGCATAACATAATTATCCAGTGAGCTTCTGAAAGGTTTCCTAGACACACCTGAAAGGCTCTTATCGTAAGCTCAGGGTGGAAGAGGGGATCTTATTATTTAAATTACCCCAATAACTGTGATGGTAAATGTGACAGTTTAGAAACACTAATCTGGAATTCTACTGAACCCTTCTTATGAGTGACATATGTAGTAATAAAAATCCCTCTATATTGGGAGTTTGGTAATAATGATTTTCTAAATGAAAAGAATATTTTATATGTCTCTGTAGTAGAATAAATAGTTGTCCTAAAATAATCTGTCCTCAATTCTGTGAAAAAAATATATGCTTCCTTGCCCCTTGATTAAGGGCTGGATTTTAAGTATTTAGGACTTATGGGGGTTATATTTAAACTTTAATTCTAAAATGCAAGTAGTAGCCACAAAACAAGGGTACTTGCCTCAACTTCCACCCAAAATGATCAAATGCTGCTGATGATCCTAAGTCCCCAAATCATATTAGTTTTCATCTATAAATTTAACTTGATGTGGCTTACATGCAACTTGTTTCAATACTTATGTCATTTTTGGTGACACATCTTCTTTTTATTCAAGTTGCTCCTTCATGTCCTTTTAAAATAAATATATCTGACACCCTCAATGTAAAAGCCAATATTGCTACAATAGTGTGCAAGGCCAGACATGGCTCCATCCTCCTTCACTGAACTTATCCTTCAGTTTCTCCTGTTCTTGCTCTAATCCTAGTGTCCTATTTCCCTTGTTTGTCCTCTGCTCTGTGCATTCTCAAGAGAAGTGATCATTTTCCTAAGGGCACAAAATGGATTACTGGTGAGAAAAAGACAGTGAAAGAAAACTTTACTTTTTCTTTGTGCTTACTCAACTCAGCTCAGCCCTCTTCCCCTTGGAATCACACCTCGTCATGGCTAGCACAAGCTTTTCTGTGTTATTCCATGGCATAGAATTTACCTTATCTGTTTCTACACTGTCTGAAACTGAGTGGCTAAGTATGCCTCATTAAACCTACTTAACAAACAAAGCCCAGTTCATGCTCTTCATCTTGGCCTCTATGAGTCATAAACATGATATTTTGGCCTGAATATAGCTTTATTTTTCTTCTCAATTTGTTCAGAAACTGAGAAGAGAAAAATATATACAGGCAGTTCTCTTGAATAGACCAACCAGTATGTTCCAAAAGTTATTCTTTTGTGCACTTGCGTATTCAATTTCTCACTTAAACAGGAATATTTACTTAGACTATTTATTGAGACTATGACATTGTATGTGCTGTGCTAGTACTATGAGGGGTTGCCATCTACTCTGTCAATTACAGGAGGTCCTTTTGATGGAGAAAACAGTAATCTTGCTCCTACATTCATATTTGCAGTCGTTCATAAGACTGGGCATAGAGAAAAGATAGGACTCCCAATTGAGTGTTCTGGCCAATAAATCATATGCTAAGCTTCCTATGAATATTTAGATACTACCTTATGGCAAGGAGTCATTAAAACTCAAAGTACTTACTAAAATGTCAGCACTTATAATCATTAAAAAAAGAGATTGCTAATGTGACCTACTAAATTAGTTAAGACACATGAATGAATGTTAGCAACAAAAACTAACTCAAGCTAAGTAATTTATTTTTGTCCAGTTCTAAGACTGGGGATGCTGCTTGGTTTCAAGCAGAGACCCTGCATAAGGATTTGGAGGACTCTTCCTATCTTTGATAGACTGGGGTCATCCTGTACCTCCCGTAGTTTCCACCTTATGAAGATATTTTTTTTGGATCCCATTTCTAAATTCCAGGCAAAGATAATCCGATTAGCCCAGTTTGGAGCAATCATCCTTCCTCTCTTATCAGCTACAGCCAGAGGACAGAAGAATATTGTAGTAAGAGAAAACAACCTTATGTGTCAGGTAAGTATTTCTAAGAGAGATATTGCTAGACAGACATATCAATAGGTCTCTTGACTCAGGGAATGCTATAGGCTTCAGTAATTATTGTTCATCCTAATGTTTATTGATGTGTGATTTTTAAACAAGCTCATAGGTATTGAGGACTGCGCTGAGGGTGGTGGAGAATGAACAGATACAAGAGACAAAGGCAAACAAAGAACATGGCGGCCACGCGCAGAGCCTCTGCCTCACTTTATACTCCATAAACCTCACGTCAGCAGAAATAACACAATGCAAAACAAACTTTCTCTACCCAGATGTAACCTTCTGCTTAGTTCCTTGTCTCTAGGCTCTTCCTTATTTGTCTGCCTTCTTGGCGCCTACTGGAGTTCATTAAAAGTTCAACTGGAGATACTGTCCTTGAGCCCTAACTATTCTTAGCATATTGTTTTCAATGGCCCCTGCACATAGGTGTTTGGATTTTCATGCAGTTGGAAAGCTATGTCAACCATGTTAACATAACTATGGGAATAAATAAGTATCAACCTTCAGGGAATACTTGGGGCAATTTAACTATTCATGTCACCCTTTAGTATGTGTGGCTATTTATCAGTTTTAATTATTGATTAGTTATTTTGATATTATTATCTACAGTAAAACAATAATAACTTCTCACTGCAGCTAAGCCCAGAATTAATGTATATTGAGAATAATTTGCTAGCAATGTGCTAAAATGTGACAGATTTACAATGTTAAAACTAAATAGAATACTTTCATATCACTGTAACTTTCCTTATGGTGTCTTAAAGAAGGGAAAGAGATAGAGATAGAGCTATGGTTAGTAACCTAGCAATTACATAAGTGAGAGAAAGGAAAATATCAATGTGTTAGCATTCCCAGCCTTTTGTGCAACTTCTCATTTATTTAAAATGATTTTGTGTTTGCCCCTTTGCTCCAGGAAATTGCTGAATTGAATGAGAGAAAGGATTCATTGGAAAATTACATGAATTTGAGCTAAACTAAATTGATTTACCATAAAAAGAATAAAACACCACTACAAGGGATGGGGAAAGTAATGGTGTATCCAGGGAACTGGAGAAAGTCAAGCTAGATACAGTCAAGAAGGAAGGGATAATGGAAGGCCAGGTTAGAACTGTTTGCTGGAGAAAAACAGAAGGATCATAGAATAATTAACTGACACCATTAAGAATTTGGCGATCACTTATTTATAGATGCTCAGAAAATTTTTGCATGTCTTATTTCAAGGCTTTTGCTCCATCTGATAGCCAGGATAATTTGTGTTAATTTTTAAATACACGTCTTCATAAGTCCTTAACATTTGAATGCCACTGATAATGCTGATGACGCCACAGACCAACCTACACAGGTGTTCTGCATCTAAGTATTCCAAGAAATTATTCAATTTCTCACTTAAATCATTATGTACAATGATTCACATGAGGGCAATCAAGTACTTTAATTCTGAGAGCCACATAGAACAGATTCCAGGACAAATTATACTTACTGAGTTATATAATTAGTTGCTTATTTGGAAGTAGAAAACTCTTAAATGTTATTAAGTATAATTATTTTTAGATTAATTAATTTCTAAATATGATTAATTCCTAACTTTCAAACCTTTCTGTTACCCTAAATTGAATGCCCTTTTCTAAAACGGATATGGTTTCACCTGGATTAACAAACAGAATAAGAAATAGCTTTCTGTGTACTTTGAAACAGTCTCTCCTCAAGTCTAAGAGTTTATTGTAACAGAATAATGGCCCCCCAAATGTCTACATTCTAACTCATGAAACCTGTTAATATGTTTTCTTACATGGAAAAAGAACTTTGCAGATCTGATTATGTTTAGAGATCTCAAAGAGATTCTCTAGATTACCTACCTGAGCTCAATCTAGTCACATGAATGAGTTCTTAAAATCAGAGGAGCTTTGCCAGCTGTGATGAAAGAGCAACATGACAATAGACAAAGGGTTAGAGAAGCGGCAACACTTCTAGCTTTGGAGATTGAAGGACAGGGCCACGAGCCAAGCAATGTAGATGACCTCTAGAAGCTGAAACAGGCAAAGAAACTATCCCCTAGAAACTCTGCAAAGAGAAACACCTCTGTTGATACGTTTATTTTAGCCCAGTGGCATACATTCTTCATGTTAATCAGCAATGTTGTAATGCAGTAATGTCATGTTTAATTTTAAATTAGAATTGCCTCATAATCTAATAGATGATAGATAATAGATGATGGATAGATAAATACTAAAAGAGATAGATAAAGGAATATGTAAGTACACTCACTCCCAGAGACATTTAAATTACAATCTTTAAGATGGGAAGAGCTATTCATAACTTAAAAATTTTCCTAGATAATTCAAATTGGCATCAAAGTTTGAGGACAACTAATATAAGTAAAAATTTTGACATACTTAAATGTTTTTCTAATTTACATAAAATTTATTTTCTAAAATACTTTGAATTACAAATTCATTAAAAATAAATTTCTACTCAAAAGATAATACTTTATTAAAAAGTATTTGCATGGTGGATTAATTATCTATCGCACTACAACCAACCATTCTAAAACTTAGTGTATTGTACGTCAATTCATCTTGCTCATGACTGTACAAGACAGGCTGGGTTCATTGGTGCTTCTTCTGCTGGGCTCACCACTCATATGACTACAGTCACCTGGCAAGTTAACAGCATCTCTAGGGGCCACGAGGGCCTCATTTTCATGTCTGGCAGTGAGCTAGTTCTATTGGCTGGGATTCCTTGGCACTTGTTCCTGTAGCCTCTCTAACCTTTCCAGCAGATTAGCTTAGGTTTCTTACATAGAAGTGACAAAAATCCAAGTTGCCAAGACCACTTATAGAAGTATTTATTAAGCCTTATTTTCTGTAATACTTATTGATATACCGTTGATCAAAGCACATCTCAAGGCTAAGCCCAGTATCAGTATAGAAAGGGAATACACAGGCATGAATTTTGGGAGGTGTGTTTAATTATGGATCATTCATGTAGTAATCTACCACACTCAGTGTAATTGATTAGTGCCAAATACAAAATCTGCAGCTGGGTGTGGTAGCTCATGCCTATAATCCCAGCACTTTGGGAGGCCAAGGAGGGTGTATCACTTGAGGTTAGGAGTTTGAGACCAGCCTGGCCAACATGGTGAAACCCTGTCTCTACTAAAAATACAAAAAAGTTAGCTGGGCATGGTGGCATGCATCTGTAATCCCAGCTACTAGGGAGGTTGAGGCAGGAGAATCACTTGAACCCGGGAGACAGAGGTTGCAGTGAGCTGAGATTGTGCCACAGGACTCTAGCCTGGGTAATAGAGCAAGACTCTGTCTCAAAAAACAAAAACAAATAAACAAATGAACAAATATATATATATATATATATATATATATATATATATATATATATATATATGCACATGGCTAATTATGTAACATATATTCTGATTTCAGTTTTTTTAAGTTTTTTTTTGAAATACTCATTAACAAAAAGTACATAAAATGTAACTATCAAAGTGAATAAATTATTGTAAATGAGTAGCAAGGTGACCAAAAATCAGCAGCAGCAGAAGAATTTTGCCAGCATCCCAGAATCCCCTTGAACATCCCTTTTGGGTCACATATTCTTATTTCACACAATAGATATCTTTTAATCTGAAAGTTAAGGAATCACTTTCTTGATTCTCTTGAGAACCCCATTCAATGATGTTTTTTCCTGTTTTTAAACTTCATAGAAATATGAAAGAGTATATGTTATTTTTTATGTGGCATCTTTTGCATAACAGTATATATTTCAGTCATTCAGGGTGCTACATAGAGCTGCATTTCATTGATTGTATGGCTGTATTCTTAAAAATAAACCACATTTTCTTTGTTCATTCTGTTGCTGCTGAACATTTCAGTTTCTGTTTTAGATTTATTACAACGTATTATATATAGTATTGCTCTAAACTTAGTTATAAACATATATACACATTGTACATATGCTTTCCAGGTTTCAGTGCACATAAACACACGTATATGCATACCCCAAAGAGATATATAATCTAAAGGAGAATTATTTCTGAGTCATAGAGAATGCATTACCATTTAAAGATAAAAAAGATAATAGACACTTCAGCAACATGTGGTTAATTTTAGTAAGTGTTTCATATTTACTTGGGGAGAATAGGGATTTATCATTCTGCATGCTGTCACTTAACTATTTTGCTAAACTTATCTGTAGATTGTTTTATTTTTTATGTTTTTAATTATCTGTGCATAATAAATATTTTCTTCTTTCTCCTATTTCAATCTTCTTAGTTTTATTTTTTTCTTTTTAAATATTCAGGCAAATATTTTTTGGCTCTACTATGATTAAGAGTGGTGAGAACAAGTAAATATTTTTACATGAAGTAAATTTATTTGCCATTCAAGCACTGTAAAAATGCATTTTTGCTTTCTCTAAATTAAATTCCCATTTCAATTTTATCTGCAGATATTATGCATTTCCCTTCTGTCTACTAACTTTAATTACTCCATTATCATTGGAATTCATTATTATTTTTCTATATTAAGTACTGTGAAATGAGTTTTGGAGGGATGCTTTGAAGGCTATTTTTATTGCATGTTAATATTATTATATTCATTATTTAAGAAATCAAATGAAGAAAGTCATTTTTGGAAATCCAGTGCCTCAAGAGTCAATTAATATTTTAGATACTAAAACCACTATTGAAGAAGGATCTTAGTCAGTTTAGGATGCCCAGTAAAATGCCATAGACTAAGTGGCTGAAACAGTAGATGTTTTCTTCTCACAGTTCTGGAGACTTCTAAGTCTGAGATCAGAGTGCCAGCATGGGTAGGTTCTGGTGAAGGCCCTCCTTCTGGCTTACAGATGACCACTTTATTATTCTTTTTGTTCACATGGATCAAGGGAGAGAGAAAGAGAGAAGGGGAGAGGGAGAGAGAGAACACACAAGATCTCTGCTGTCTTTTATTATAAAGAATACTAATCCCATCTAAACAACCTAGTTACCTCCCAAAGCTCGCATCTCTCAATCGTTATATTCGGAGGTTAAGGCTTCAACATATGATGTTGGAGAAAAACAATTCAGCTCAATTCAGTTCCTTCTATACTTTTTTTTTTTTTTTTTTTTTTGAGACGGAGTCTTGCTCTGTCACCTTGCGATCTGGGCTCACTGCAACCTCTGCCTTCCAGATTCAAGCAATTCTCCTGCCTCAACCTTCTGAGTAGCTGGGACTACAGGCACGTGCCACCACGCCCCGCTAATTTTTGGCAGTTTTAGTAGACACGGGGTTTCACCGTGTTAGCCAGGGTGGTCTCTATTTCCTGACCTCGTGATCCGCCCGTGTCAGCCTCCCAAAGTGCTGGGATTACAGGCCTGAGCCACCGCTCCCCGTCTCCTTCTCTCTTCCTTCCTTCCTTCCTTTCCTCTTTCTTTTCTTTTCTCCTTACTTCTTTCCATTATTTTTCTCCTTCCCTCTTTCATTCCTTTTCTTTCTCTCTCTTCCTTTTTAGCCTTCCTACTTTCCTTTTTTATTAAAATTATTTGAACCATAATCTTTATTAGTAGTATAATTTTATTTTGGTAACAATTTCATAATTATCTTAGAATGATTTATTATCTCTTTGAAATTTTCAAGTTGTCAGGCGTTTTCTTCAAATATGTTTAGTTACCTTTTTGCCTGAGAATAAAACAAGGAAACAGGCATAGCTCTGAAATATTTTAAGTTGGGTTCCCGGCCCCTACGATAAAGTGAGTATCTCAGTAAAGCAAGTCACACAAATTTTTTGGTTTTCCAGAACATATAAAGGGTATGTTTACACTATGCTGTAGTTTATTGAGGGTGCAATAACATTATGTCTAAAAATAATAATGTACCTACCTTCATTAAGATTTTATTGCCGAAAATTCTAATGATCATCTGAGCCCTCAGTGAGTTGTAATCTTTTTGCTGGTAGAGGGTTTAGCCCAATTGTTGATGGCTGCTGACTGACAAGGGTGGTGGTTGCTGAAGGTTGAAGTTGGAGGGAAAATTCTTAAAATAATAAAATAATAAAATCTGCAGCATCCATTGATATTTATTTTCATGGAAGATTTCTCTGTAGTGTGCAATGTTGTCTGATAACCTTTTATCCAAAGTGGAACATCTTTCAAAATTAGAGTGAATTCTCTCAAACATTGCTGCAGCTTTATCAACTAAGTGTAGACAATATTCGAAATCCTAAATCAAACTATCTATATGTTTTTATTAAATTGACCTGTGATTATCTATGTAAATACATAATTTATATAGAACTAAATTACTTTAGTTACATATAAAAGAACAGCCATCTTGAGATATTGAAATACAAGTTATCCCTTTTAACTTTACAATATAGTACTTCCTTCTGGTCCTTTGCATGTTGGTATATATACATCATTATAATATTGTTTTATTTGAATACATTACATAAACTTATTACAGAATTATTATCACTTTATCTTTAACATGGAGGACTCAAATATATACTTGCTCTGCACTATCACCGAAATATTTACATTGGCAAATTAAAATTAAAAAACACCCAAATCCTAGTTACACAGGTTGGTCATGAATATTAACAAAATGAACTTATTAATTATACTAGAAATTCCTTACTCTAGGATAGTGGTCTAATCACCACTGAGGGTTGAGGCAGGAGAATTGCTTTAATGCAGGAGGTGGAGGTTGCAGTTAGCCGAGGCCGTGCCATTGCACTCTAGCCTGGGAGACAGAGTGAGACTCCGTCTCAAAACCAAAACCAAAAAACAAACAAACAAACCAAACAAACAAACAAAGACCTATCTTAATTTTCCAAAACACATTAAAACTGTAATGTAAAATTTGATCGAAAAGTTTTTTTGCTTGTTTGTTTTTCAGTGAGATAGGATACAGCCTTATTAAAGTAAACTTCTTTGTATGAAGAGCTTTTGAATTGTCTCTGCTTTTGACAACCACAAAAGTTTCCCACTGGAAAACTGTTTTATTTTAGGATAATTGAAGACAATATTTTATTTTTTGTAAAATGAGAAAAAGGTGATTGTGAAAAAAAAGATTAGCATAGAGAATCTAAATAATACTTTAGTGATAATTACATTCTGAGCCAAATCAGTTGCAAAAAAATATTAATTGATTTCTTAAAATTTATTGGTCTTAGCATATTCTTTGTAAGGTCTTCATACATCTCAAGGGTTAAAAACACCCCAATTTGAAGATTCATTTTTCCAGGAAGGAAATCAAAGTAAGACACTATTTCTCTGAGAATCCAGTAACCTTTCATTTTACCCTCTGAAGGAAGCATTCCTTTGTAACATATAAATTAGTGAAACCTTCACATAAAGCAGGAAATGTTAGCAAACATTTTCAGGCCAACTTATTAATAGAAAATATTATTCAAAAAGGATTTACTTTTCAAAGAGTACTTACAAATAGGGAAACAAACAAAAATCTCATTAAGTTCAAATAGTTAAATAGGCCAAATACTGAAATGCTAATTCACTAAATGTAAATAACTATTACAATGTCAGCAAAAATGATTCATATTCACCAATAATTTTTAAATACTAATAATAAATTATCAGTTATGCTTAGGACACACAGAAAAATACGTGATCTAAGATGGTAGAAATATACATATTCTTACTTTGTTAAAGTATCATGAATCACTGTGGTAAAGAGGTCTTTTCTACTTTTCTCATGCAGCAGATCTGTTCATTAAAGACAAATACCTAAGACAAATATTGAGCACATCACTTGGTTATTTATCTGTGATGAAGGAATTGTCAATCTGACTGGTCAGCACTGAGAAGTTTTATTAGGCTATATTTCACTCGTGATTGGGGTTTTGCAACTGAAATTAACAATTTTGGGTGTATCTTCTCTATTCTCCTTCTCATTCCTATCTGTTGAACTAAACTGATCAGGATCTGTGTTTTTCGTTCAGACTAAAGCAGGACCTTCTCTCTTTTCCATCCTTTCCATCATAGCACGATGAGTCCCTTGAGATTTGGAAGCAGTGAAGCAGAAAATTTTCCCTAACCCCTTTGCGGGTAGGAACTGGAGTGCTGGAGCTAGCTGGCCGCTTCAGCGCTTGCACGGGGCAAACTTTGTTCACTCAAACCCGCTGTGCGCAGCCACTAGTGGGAGGGAGCATGCTGGTGTGTGGGTGCAGAAGCTGGGCCAAGGGTTTTTGGGTGCTGGCAGGAACCAACTACTTATCAGCCCCGCGGCAGCATCTAGGGAGATGGCTGCGACCCCTGAAGCCCCAGAGGGTGTGTGTTATGGTGCTCTTTTAGCTCTGCTGGCCGCGGATGGCTTAAGTGTTAACAGCTCAGTGTGACAGCCTTTTGCATCTGCAGCCGTAGTACCCAAGCTCTTGTTCAGTGTCCAGGAAAAATCAGGTCACACGAATGAATTGAGGGGTGGTGAATGAAGATAATTTTATTGCCAATGAAAATAGCTCTCAGCAGGAAGGGGAGCTGGAAAGGTGAGGGAGCGGAAAGGTATTCTTGCCCTGAAGTCGCGCCATCAAACTATTTTTCTGTAGTCAAGCCACTTCTCTCTTACGGCTGACCATAGTTTCCAACGCCCAGCTGCTTCTCCTATCGACGTTCAGCCTCTTCTCTTTTCTATTGTCTAAGCCTGGAGTTTTTGTGAGCACACGATAGGGACCGGGGCAGGCATGGGTGGTTTTGGAAAAAGACAACATTCAAGCATGAAAATAGGAATGTAATGTTTTCACTTTGGGCCTCAGTTCCAGGAACCTACTCTCTTCTGCCCAGAATTTTCATATCAGTAGAAGAGTAAAAAGTCAGGTCCTAAAACTCCCACCCTAGAATGAATTCTTCTATCCACCCTTCTCAGAAACTGCAGTGTTTACTGTCCCTGGGATCTTGCCAGTTTTATTTCGTTTTAGTTAACGTGGGAATTAATTTCATTTTTCAACTAGAGTTAAAAAGCCATATGCGGAAAACTGAAACTGGACCCCCTTTCTTACACCTTATACAAAAATCAACTCAAGATGAATCAAATACTTAAATGTAAGACATAGGACAGCCCGGCATGGTGGCTCACCCCTGTAATCCCAGAACTTTGGGAGGCCGAGGCAGGCGGATCACGAGGTCAGGCGATCAAGGCCATCCTGGCTAACACAGTGAAACCCCATCTCTACTAAAAATACAAAAATTTAGCCAGGCGTGGTGGCGGTCACCTGTGGTGCCAGCTACTAGGGAGACTGAGGCAGGAGAATGGCATGAACCTGGGAGGCGGAGCTTGCAGTGAGCAGCGATTGGGCCGCTGCGCTCCAGCCTGGGCGACAGAGTGAGACTCTGTCTTAAAAAACAAACAAACAAAAAAAGGCATAGGACCATAAAAATCCTAGAAGAAAACCTAGGCAATACCATTCAGGATGTTGGCATGGGCAAAGACTTCATGTCTAAAACACCAAAAGCAATGGTAACAAAAGCCAAATTTGACAAATGGGATGTAATCAAACTAAAGAACTTCTACACAGCAAAAGAAACTATTATCAGAGTGAACAGGCAACCTACAGAATGAGAGAAAATTTTTGCAATCTATCCGTCTGACAAAGGGCTAATATCCAGAATCTACAAAGAACTTAAACAAATATACAAGAAAAAAACAGCCCCATCAAAAAGTGGGTGAAGGATATGAACAGACACTTCTCAAAAGAAGACGTTTATGCAGCCAGCAGACATATGAAAAAATGCTCATCATCACTGGTCATTAGAAAAATGCAAATCAAAACCACAATGAGATACCATCTCACACCAGTTAGAAAGGCGATCATTAAAAAGTCAGGAAACAACAGATGCTGGAAAGGATGTGGAAAAAATAGGAACTATTTTACACTATTGGTGGGAGTGTAAATTACTTCAACCATTGTAAAAGACAGTGTGGCAACTCCTCAAGGATCTAGAACTAGAAATACCATTTGACCCAGCAATCCCATTCCTGGGTATATACCCAAAGGATTATAAATCATGCTATTATAAAGACACATGCACACGTATGTTTATTGCAGCACTATTCACAATAGCAAAGATCTGGAGCCAACCCAAATGCCCATCAATAATAGACTAGATAAAGAAAATGTGGCACATATACACCATGGAATACTATGCAGCCATAAAAAAGGATAAGTTCATGTCTTTGCAGGAACATGGATGAAGCTGGAAACCATCATTCTCAGCAAACTATCACAAGAACAGAAAACCAAACCCCACATGTTCTCACTCATAAGTGGGAGTTGAACAATGAAAACACATGAACACAGGGAAGGGAACATCACACACTGGGGCCTGTTGGGGGATGGGGGGCTAGTGGAGGGATAACATTAGGAGGAATACCTAATGTAGGTGAAGGGTTGATGGGTGCAGCAAAACACCATGGCACGTGTATACCTATGTAACAAAAACGGCACGTTCTGCACATGTATCCCAGAATTTAAAGTATAATTAAAAAAAAAAGAAAAGAAAAGCTATATCTTTAATTGCAGTAGTCCCAAGCTGCTTTATCTTAAAATAAAACAAAATTGCAAACTAATATAAGTAAACATTTATCATAAAATTTATATTTATATAAATATTAAATGACTTTTAAGACTGGGTCAAATTTAATCATAGCTATAAACAAAGATTAACTCAGATACTCAGCAACATAATTGTGATTAAGTATATTATCGTATAACTCAATAACATTTACTATGTAATGTAAAATTCTGTGTTTTTAATCCAGCTAAAACATGGAAATGTTTAACAGACTCTTTGGAGAAAAATCCAGATAAAGCATTATTTACAAGTTCAGCTATATGGAAAGAAGCTTATATTCAAATATAATACAGAAATTTAAATAAAATAAAATATGTATATTTTTAAAAAAGATATTGTGTTCTTGTTGTCAGATCTTCTCTATTTTCACAATTTACTAAGCTTAGTATTGAACTTAAATGACTATTGCAATTCAATTGTACAAAATCATCACTAAAGGACAAAAAGCAAACTGCAATTATTGTGGAACTCAATATACCTTATAATATTTCTCATTTTCAATGCCCTCTTACATCCACTAATAAATCTTTTTTTTTTTTACTTTTGAGTTTAGATCTTTATTCTTTATTCCCTTTAAGATATTTATCATTTAATAAATATAGAAATATATTTTCTTTTGTATCTATAATTCTTAGGGTGACATACATATATGTATGTTTGATGGCTTCTTATCAAGTCATTTGATTTTAGATTTATTCTGAATGAATTCTTCAGTGGTATTTCTTTGCAGTGACTTTTCAACAATATTACAATACTTTTCAAAGACATAATAGAGTTAACTTCAATCTGAAGGCCTTTGGCTCTTTTGAAGGCATTTCACTGTTACTTTCTGTTGATATTGTCATTATAATTTGCATTAAGTGACATTTTGAATATAATACACAAATGTTTGTGGCCTTAAAGTTTCACCATGCATTTTTCATGCTCAAATTTTGTTAAATGTCTCTTTTCATTCGATTTTAGAGTTCCTTGAGACAATAGAGAGGAAATATGCCAATATTAATGTGTAAGTGTTTGTATTATCTTGTTCAGTTTTATTGTGTAAGTGTATGTTTAAGAAATTGTTGCTTATTGTGAGCAATTTCTGGGCCAAGTTTAAGGACAAAAGTTCGTTATTACTAAGAATATAAATAGATCCAATTATGTATACATAATTAGCATGGTGTTTTCTTTTGAATGAAATAACAATACTAGTGTATTTTACTTCATTATTTCCAAAATAATATTTTATTTCCCTCTGTTTCGGTTAATGTTTTCCTCAACTTTTACTATACACACTGCTGTATTTAAAATGTGGATGCCTGCCCTGCTGACTGACTTCATATGTCAAAATCTTTACAGTTAAGGGGATTATATTAGGAAGTGGGACCTTTAGGGGCATTTAGGTCATGAGTGTGGAGCACTTGTAAATGAGATTAGTCTTCTTATAAAAAAATGCTTAAGAAAAACTCATTCTTTTCCCTATGCGAGGAGGCAGACAGAAGGAACCATCTATAATCCAGAAGTTGGGCCTCCACAAGGCAATGGATCTGATTGTGCCTCAAAGTTGGACTCCCCAGCCTGGAGAATTATGAGGGATACATTTCTGTTGTTTATAAGTCACTGAGTGTATGGAATTTTCTTAAACCTGCCCAAGAGGACTAAGACATACACTGAGGAATGAAACACATTCTCTACCTGTATGTTTTGTTATCAAATTTAAACAAAATAAATATCATAGAGAAATTTAAACAGTATAAAGCTGCATTTACCAGTCTGCAATAATCTCACCCCAGGAATCAAAGAGCAGCACATTTTTCTCTATTCTCCTGACAAAGCCCTGAGAGAAGTGAAGAATTGGGTGCATTAATCAAGAGACAGCAACAAAGTGGAAGCACCAAAGCATTGCTGCAGGTGGACTTTGCCTGTTCTGTCATTTCAAATTCCCTTACTCTTACTTTTATGGGTTGATTTGTCCTCATCAGCTTTCCCCAGGTTTCATCCTTTCTCCTACAACCTATTCCTCTATGCCAGAATCACCTGGTCTCAATCCATTTATCTCATGAATCTGGGATGGATTTCTGACTGTTGACAGCAGAATGAAGAAATCAGACTTGGAGTGTGACCTTTTAAGAGACCTCTACTCATGTATTTCATCTTTAATCTCCACAGAGCACAAGTCACAAGCAATTCTCCCCCTGGTGATTACATGAGAACTACCTAAATAATCACCAAATTTTTATCACATTAATTCTCACATTAAGTGCATTATTTTCTAGCCTCTTATGGTAAAGATTTTATTTTAGTTACCCAGAGGTTACATACACGTCATTTTTACTTGGAGAATTCCTTGCTGTTTGTGTTTTGCTCACATCAAAATCCCACCTCATCCTCATAGGAACAAATAATGCTTGATAATCATTTCTCCTTTTCTCTCTTGCAATTTAAAATTAATGAGTAAAAATAACGGTGTCGTGTTTCATGTATTAAGTGTTTTATGTATTTAAAATTATTTATTCTTCAAAACAAAAATCCTGTGAGGTGACCGCTATATTCTTTTTTGTACAGATGAGGAGTCTGAGGTACAGAGAGGTTAAGAAACTTGCAGAAGTCCAGACAGCTTTTTAGTGTGGTAGATGGGCAGTGCAGCATCAGAGTCTGTGGTCTTAATCACACCACTGCAAGGCCCCTGAGTACTATGAATGCCCAGTTGTGTGCCTTAAATATTACTGGTGGAAGATATCCAAGTTACCGGTGGCAAATTCATACAAGTCTGCAGCAACCTCAATTCTTGCCTCTTCAGGAGAAAGAATTTGACTAAGGGAATAAGGCAAAAAAAAAGAGACCAAGGCAATTTTCAGAATAGGAGTGTACGTTTATTTAAAAAGTCTTCAGACAGGAGGGAAACTATGCTTGGAAGAGACCCAAATGGGCATGTGAGGGTCAAGTGCAATATTTAGCTTTGATCCTAGCACTTATAGGCTGGCCCCTTTCCACTGATTCTTCTCTGAGGATGGGCCAACCACATGTGTAGTGCCTCTTTACACTTGAGAGGTGAGCACTTGCAGTGTGTTTAGGAAGTTGTATGCATGCCCATCTGAGGCTTTCTGCCCTTTTCCCTTGAAGTGCCCCTGGAAGATCATGCTCCACTATTTTATCTCTTAATGCACATGCCCGGGAAGTTGTTTCTCTCTGACATCTGCATTCAATTAACACTTTAATGCAACAGGTGTGGACCATCAAGAAATGGCCTCTTTCTGACACCAGCAGCCAACTTACCACTTTAAGAGGGACAATGTGATCATTGCCCAACCACCACCTGACATTCCTGGTAAGTGGAGAAAGCCAACTCCTGGTCTACTCATGCCTACCTACCTGTTACATAAACTCCTAGACGCCATGCATTAGACACATTTTCTCTTGACTTTGACCAAGAATCTGGTATCAGAAGCAGGAAAGTACTAACAGCTCATCTCTCTTGCTCTTTTTCTCTCTCTCTCTCTGCTTAGGGTTTGCGGTAGTTATAATAATTACGAGGTAGGAATCGTGGAACAAGAGAGACGGTGCAAACTTTTAGTATCCATTCCTTGGTGGCAGCAAAGACATATCCTGATCAGACCAGTGTACTCATCAGATCAGCAGCAACCATTGTTGTCTCTGAACACTTGCTATTAAGTCTACTAAAGGTTTTATAAGTTTCCTATTTTTTTAAATTTAGTAAAGAGTTTAATCGACTGGATCATTAGCCAGAACTGCATTTATTACTTTCGACCAGAAATACTAACTAACATGTACTAATGATTTTCAAGGCAACTGCCTCAGAATGAAGAGAGCAACTTCACAAGTAGAAGGCTTAGACATTTACCTCTAATTTCTTCTTCCAAATTGTGACTCTTTATTTGCACCAGGGATGAAAATTTGGCCGAAGCTTGAGTCACATATCTCTTGTATCTTTCTTTTTATTGTCAAGAGCTGAGGTGCGCCTGAGAGAACTGAAAGGTCTTGTTTCAGGCAAATTGTCCAACCATGACAATTGTCAAATTGTCAACCCACTAAAACAATAAGCTCAAATCAAAGTAATAGTTGAGTCTTTAATTGCTTTTTGCCATAGTAGAAAAGCAAGAGACTAAGCAGGAAAAGGTATTGACTCCTCAAATGTTCCATTTTCACCACAGTTCTGCACTAAGCAAATGTCATATGTATCAGTGCAGACAGAGACAATTGTCTCACTGTCAAGAGATCTCTGAACAAAAAGCTATTTCCAATTTGTTGATTGTAGGGGCCATAGAAAGGGAGAAGGGAAAAGACTGGGGACTGGAAATTTCTGAGGACTGAGACACGTTGGAGAGAAGTGTCTGTACTTCTTCTCTGGGCCCCACAAGAAGGCTTGGCAGTGGTGCCTAGGGAGGGACTCAAATGAGTAACCTTGATAAAGGGGCCTTCAGATGGGGTTTTTCAAATAGAGGTGGTCTCTAGTTGCCTGAGAGCTGGCTTTGGAATAATTTAAGGCAGGGAAAATGTGATCTTAGTGTGTGAGATTTAGATAAAGAGTGTAGTTGTAGAGATACACTTGGGATTGCTTTACTGGCATAAGAAGACAGGTCATATCTAAGGTCTTTGCCATCTCTATCAACTGGTTAATCCTGAGAGAGACAATCACTTACCAGGAAACAACATTTTCAAGATGACAAAATATCATACTCTATAAGAAAAAAATCTATATTAACACAGCTTTAAAAAAAATAGCAACTTATTTGTTCACAATTGGGTATGGCAGAAATGTGAGATTAAGGTGTCAGTCGGGTTGATTTCTTCTGAGGTTTCCCTCCTTGCCTGGTAGATGCCTACTTTGTGTCTTCACATAGTGTTTGGACTAAATTGTATCTTCAAAATTTATATGTTGAAACTCCAATCTCTAATGTGACTATATTTGGTGATAGAACATTTAGAAAACTAATTAAGGTTATATGAGGTCATAAAGATGGGACCCTAACATGATGAGATAGGAATTCTTATAAGACAAAAAAGTAGTACCAGAGATCTCTCTCCACACATACAGAGAAGAAGTCATGTGAGGACATAGTAAGAAGGCAGTTATCTATAAGCCCGAAAGAGGGGGCTTATCAGAAACCAAGTCTAATAGATTCTTGATCTTGAATGTCTGGCCTCCATAACTATGAGAAAGTAAATTTCGGTTGTTTAACCTTCCTGGTCGTGTTATTCTATTATAGCAGCATATGAATAATACACATTGTCTTCATAAGAATATATCTGTGTCCTAATTTCCTTTTATAAAAACACCAGTCATGAGGGATCAAGACACAACCATATTACCTTGTTTAACGTAATTATTTTATTAAAGACTCTATCTTTGAATACAGTCACAACTACTGGGAGTTAGAACTCCAGCACATGAATTTTGGTTGCACACAATTTAGTCTCTAGCATTAACCAAAGACCCAGTCAAAGATTTGAGAGTTGAGGGCTCTCAGACTCCACTCCTAGTTTTTCTCTGGAGCAGAGAACATCTTACTTTCACATCATAGTTACAGTTTGTTGTTTCAGTTTCAAACAAGTTTTACTAATTTGAAAACTTATTTTTTCTGCTGTTTTTATGATATATATATATTAAACTGATCTTTGTGACAATGCGAATGTGGAAATCATAAATAAATGAGCTGAGGGGCTGGGTGTGGTGGCTCGTGCCTATAATCCCAGCACTTTGGGAGGCCGAGGTGGGTGGATCACTTGAGGTCAGGCGTTCGAGACCAATCTGGCCAACATGGTGAAACCCTGTCTCTACTAAAAATGCAGAAATTAGTTGGACGTGGTGGCACGTGCCTGTAATCCCAGCTACTTGGGAGACTGAGGCAGGAGGACCACTTAAACCCAAGAAGCGGAGGTTGCAGCGAGCTGAGATTGTGCCACTGCACTCCAGTCTGGGTGACAGAACAAGACTCTGTCTCAAGTAAATAAATAAATAAATAAATAAGCTCTGAGAGTTAGCAAGGAGGGCATTTTATTTACAGCTGCTAAAAATGACCATAAAGACACATGCATGTGTGTATTCATTGCAGCACTATTCACAATAGCAAAGACATGGAATCAACCTGAATGCCCATCAACAGTAGACTAGCTAGAGAAACTGTGGTATATATACACCATGGAATGCTACGCAGCCATAGAAAAGGAAGAGATCATGTCCTTTGTAGCAACATGGAGGGAGGTGGACAACATTATCCTAAGCAAACTAATGCAGGAACAGAAAACCAAGTACTGCATGTTCTCATTATAACTGGGAGCCAAACAGCAAGAACAGATGAACACAAAGAAGGGAATAAGAGATACCAGGGCAGAAGGTAGGAGGAGGGAGAGGATCAGGAAAAAATACTTATTGGCCACTATGTTTATTACCTGATGACAAAATAATCTGTACACCAAACCCCTGTGACCTGCAGTTAACCTATATAACAAACCTGTACATGTATTCCTGAACCTAAAAGTTCTAAAAAAAGAAAAAAGTTCAAAGTATCAGTACACTATCATCATAAATCAATTAATAAACATCCAAAAATTCAAGTCATTAGAAGTCCTAAAGGAATCGGAATGAGGGGAATATAGAATGGGTGGGAGTCAGGAAGGTTGGAAAATCAGAGTGTTGAGCACTTGAATGTGGAATGCACAGTGAGAAGGAGCATGGTGTGAAGCAACTAGAAAAAGATGGACAGATGTGGAAGAACTGTGTTATCACATCCATTCATTCATTGAGTTGGCTTAGTTTTTTGGGGATGATATAACAAAGGTGCCAGAGGCTGGGTGGCTTATCAACAACAAACATTTTTTCTCACAGTTCTGTAGGCTGAGAGTTCCCCGATCAAAGTACTGTTGTTTTAATGTCTCATAAGAGCCCTTCCCTCACAGATAACGCATTCTTAGAGCATCCTCCTTGGACCTCTTTTATAAGGAGTAAATCCCATTCATAAGGATCTAATCAACTACTGAAGACCTCATGTCTTAATACTATTCCACTGGGGATTAAGCTTCCGCATATGAATTTTGGGAGAAGGCAGAAACATTAAATAGTAACATGACTAAAGAAGAACCAATGAAACAAATGCAGCAGGAAAAGCATATTTAAGTTATTTTGACAGAGAAATAATATTTTCATTGAGGTATTATAAGAAGCACCTTTGGTATATACTATAATATACAAATTAATATAATAATAGCACAGCATATTCTGGGGAAAATTGCATTACCAACTTCTTCTTGAGAAGTATCTAGGCCATTCTTGTTCTAAATAGAGCCGTCCTTGCATGGATGGGGGATTTGTTTTTGGTAATACCTCCAGAGTGATATTTAGCAAAGTGTTTTAAAACACAATATAATATGTATTCACATACCATTTAATTTCTAATGTAGATCAATATGTAAATATATATGTAAAGCTGCTTATCAAGGTTGTGTTTAGTGCATACAGTTTACTAAATCTTTCAAAAATAGTTCTAAAAATTGTATGCATCTTGGAAATGCTTGCTGAGGTGTTTATTTTGTTTGTTTTGTTTTGCTTCTAAATTATTAATGCAGTTGTCTTTCTTGGAGCAGTGCACCTATCTAGACCACAGTGTTTCCTAGAAAATAACATCAAACTCTTCCAATGACTCCCTATTTATTGATATAAATCGGTCTTTTACTTTTGATATGTAGAGAATTACTTTTAACATCAATGATTTTCATTATTATGTGAAAGCTTCCACTGGCTGCTAAGCTAAAAATTGCATAACGTTGCTATAATGCTTTAAACAAGGCCTAAGAGTAGTATATATTACATATCTTTATTGTGAATTAAGTCACAAAATTGTTAATAAGAATGTCATATTTAATTAGACTAAAATGGATTCTTCTGGCCAGACAGGCGGTACAATTGGTTGGGAGTAAGGCATGCAGGGCTGACCAGATTTGAAGCAAAGCTCTGTAACGTCCATAACCTCTGACATCTCATTTCCCTCCTCTGTTAGAAGTTAGCGATGCTACCGCTTAGAGTACATGAAATAGTCAATCACAGATACTGGCCATGGCATTGGCATAAAATCCTAGAAAGCCTCTACTGGGCCAAGCATTGATCATTTAGTTTCTGGATCATGGGGATATTTGGGGACAGGGGGTTCCGGGTGAGATTCTACAGTAGCAGAAGAGACAAGCAGTATTTAAAGGGTGGTGGCCACATAGCAAGTATGGAAGAGTTTTGATATCTTAATATCTGATAATGTCAATATTTTAACATTTAGTAATGCCAACACTAGATATTTAAATGTCTAATACCATCAGCTTACAGGTTGCATATTAGCTGTGGTTGGACTCTAATTTTATATGTTAAATTTTCTCCTGATCAGATATCAGGCAGACGATAGACAGGAGATCAGCGTAGGGCTTTGGTAGAGAGGCGTAGATAGATTGTAGCTAATAAGCTGAAAAATGTCCAGAAAGAAAGATCCTTAACCCTGAAGAGGTATAAAAGAATGAGATGCAGGACAAATAGTTCTAGTAAATCAAGAGGGTGGCATTTTTATGGAACATTTTACAAGTGCCCAGGAGGTGCATCAGCTATGTAGAAGGTGCCTACCTAGAAGGTTGCCAGTGGGGAACCCGGTATCCACATCAGATGTTGCTTTCATATATCATCTGTGTGCCCAGTGACCTCGGCAGACAAACATTCAGACATTATTTGAATAAAAAATTTGCATTGCTATAATCAAGCCATCACCTTGCCACATCTGTGGAAATTTTGTATATCTTCACCTAGAAGATGGAGATCACTTTACTAGAGGGAGACCAAAGTCTAACCCCTTTTTGTGACTCACCTGGAAGAACAGTGTAGTATATAAAAAGCAAGGAGGAGAAATGAAGTCATTATTCCCAGCTTTTGAATAAGGACAATATATCTCTCACAATGCGAGAGAGAGGCAAGAGAAACAGTACTTTATGTTCTCTGCTAAATATTTCCTTGTTACTTTCAAATTAATTCCATGCCAAAAAGTGTTATGATGTGATCGTATATGTATAAATGCATGCAGTTGAGAAAATATAGACTAAAAATTTGAACTAACATATAGAGTACTTGAAATTTGAATACATGCTTGATATCAGCATCCATTCTTTAAACTACTGTTCTATTATGACTTTGAATAGTAAACTACTGCTCTATTATGACTTTGAAGGGTAAGCTTATTGATCAAGTTTATCAAAATATCTGAAAGACCTTGAACAGTGCTTGTGAATTTTAATAATCATGAAAATACATTTAATAGTAAAAGTAACAGGAATAACACCAAGTGCTATTTTAGAAAGCCCATAAAATAAACATTTTACTAGATGTTTTGCATTCATTAGCTTGTTTAATCCAAACAAATATTCTGTGTGTAATCATATGTTCATTTCACAGATGAGTAAAATGAGAATTAAAGATTAAAATTAGGTTGCCCAAGAATAAATGAGCAATGCCAAGATTTAAATATGTCCCTCTCTAAATTCCATTGTTTGTCCCTGTATTTAACAGAAATGACAAAAGAAGGTAAAAACCCAATAAAACAATTTTAGAAATTTAAAATTAATGATACATAGAAAATTAATTAAATGATGTATTTTATGATTTCATTGTATGAATTTAACATTATAATATACATGACAAAAATGCATAATGCAATATTAGAAGCTAAAATCATGTTTCTGTACTCAGCCCTGCTGCTTAGAGAGAAGCAATTCAATGGTTTCTTGTGGCAAACATTTACATTATTTGCATTGAAAAAAGCATATTTTATTTTTACCAAGGCGGAAATTCTTTTGTTATTGTATAGATTCTTGTGTCATTGACTTCGTAAGAATTCAGTTAATACCTAAATAAATGTTTTTCAAATCTGTATGCTTTGTTGTTGTCAGTAGCAGAGAAATTTGAAAGAGCGATAAACTGACATCTAGTTCAAGAATCTAAACACTGGATGCTTAGTGCTATTTTTTAAAAAAAGGTCTAAATCTGCTTCATTTCCAGTTAATAGATTCCCAGGAGCAGACCTGAGAACCAAAGACTATTGGGTGTTTGCATGCATTTAAAGATCATTTTATGATACTTCACAGGTGATTGCTCTCAACATACTTCCTTGCTCAGAAAGAATGGGGTCTGGCAAGGTGTTCGAAACACAAGGGCAAGAGGAAAACAGTCCTCAAATGAGGAGTGTAAGTTGACTGTAATGTCCTCAGTTCCGTAGTTAACCTGGTTTTCAAACTGTCACTTTTAATAATATAAGACACTAGCCAACAAAATAGTTTTGGAGAAACAAACAGCAATTTTATGATGACAAACAGACAGAAATTTAGATGCATAGGTGGTAACTGTGTGGTTTCACCTGGCAATGGTATGTGAAATGATCGTTTTTAGAGGCATGTGGAAACTGCATTCCATTATATTTTCTTCAATTCAACTTATTTCATTTGGTGAACCTCTTCATCTTCCCAAGAGGAATTTCCCCTCATTTTCTGAAGCAGGAAGAGCACTGAAATTGTAGAAGATGAATGACCACCATAAAATGATTGGCTGTCACCATCAACTTCAATTCACATTGTATCAGGATCTTATTCAAATGCAGATTTGATCTTGAGCAAATCTATTACTGTTCTTGTGCAAGCTTGTTATTCTTCTTTATTATCAAAGTCCATGGGTCCCTTTAATTCATCTATCCCTATTTCATAAGATAGCTTGAACATTCCCTGAGCTAATAGAAAAAAAGAGTTGAAATGTGGAGGCAGGGTAAAATCTAACTATGGAGACTAATATCACATATTACCTAGACAACTCAGGGTAAAAATGACTTTAGACACTTTAGTTAACATTGAAAATGAGCATTTGTAGGGTATACTTAAAAATAACAAACTCCATTTTTTTCATCTGTATGATTCCATTTCCATTTTCTCTCTTCACTTTTTTTATTTAGTAAACACATAAACTAATACAATTTAAATATAAATGTTTATGTTATCCTCGCTTATTTATACCAAATGTTTTCCTAAATTTGAAGAATACTAGAATTAATTCAAACATTCCTGGTCAAGGAACTGACTAGTACAATGCATGATGATAAAAATGAGGTATAGTATTCTATGCATATACAGACGCAAATATAGCTAACTGTCTCAGTGTGAAATAATTAAGAAATTTCCAGTTTGTTAAGGGGAGGTGTCACATTACACAAACATCAATAGTAGGTGTAAAAGCAAGAAGACATGAAAACCAATAGGAAAATGGAAACTCCCAGGAAGGCAGATGAAGCTGGGCAAAAGAGAATATTGTGAGGAAGCAGGTTATCAGATGCCTGCTAGAATACTGGGACATGAATTATAGGAGCATATATGTGAAATTGAGCTGAATAATTCTGGCCATGTAAAGCCTTAAAAATAAGGCTGGTGCTCTAGAAACATTGACATCATTTGGAAGTTTGTTAGAAATGCAGAAAATTGAGATACACCTAGACTTGCAAAATCATATCTTCAATTTGATAAGAATCCCATATAATGTGAATTATATGCATATTAAATTTTGAGACAAATTTCAAATGATATATTTGGAAGTGTATGAGTAGCTTGAAAGCAATTGGCTGAAACCAGATATCATCAACAATGCTTTTTGACAAGAAAGCTCAAACAGGTTTCTGCTGGGAAATATGAAAAGGAAATTTTTAACACCAATTAAAAATATTTCCATAATAGGACCCTGGATATAAGATCACGTGGATCATGTGGTAGACATGTCAGGTTTTTTTGCTTTGTTTTTGTTGTTGTTGTTTGTTTAACATATCAACAACCCTTTATTTTCAGGTAGCAATGAACTTCAGAATAGTGCAGAATGATAGCTCTAGCTAATTTCTATACTGAAAATGAAACACAAATCAGCATAATAGTTAATGCCCTGGAATTACAAATTGTCTTTGTCTATTTCAAAATCAGGTTTCGCAGCACTCAAGTAGAAGACTTCCATACACTCTTCACATGTAAGATTTACATTTTGTATTATTATTTTTATGTTTTGATTATTTAAATATTACTTTTTTAAATAAAAACTATAAATTGTTTTTATTTTTATGTGGAAGAAAATAAAAGCTTTTATTTGAAGATTCTACAAGATAGCTCCAATTTGGGCACAGATGTAGGAAAGATTTATAGGGTATTAGCAGGATTAAGTAAGCCAAAGTTTTGCTATTTGGAGAACAGTTAGTCAAGGATGGTTCTTGGAAGAGGGAGAATCTGACCTTATGGCTTAGCGTCATTGGGCAATTTAGATATTGTCAAGAGGGTAAAAGGAACAGTTAAGGGCTACACATTTGTCCAGGAGGTGGTGGGAGAAAGAGCTATAGGGGACAAAGTCAGTCAGGGGTTATAGAGAAAAATTATTTGTCCTACCCTATCTTTTTCAATTAACACGTTATTTTAGTAGACAATGCAAGTGAAATATTTATCGAAATATCCCATGTTTCTTATTATAAATTCATGCATATGACACATTCTGTTTCACTAATGCTAAATCGAGCTCAAGTTTCTATTACTTGTGCTGTGGTTCCCAAGAAAAAGGACTCAATATTGATGGTTTGCACAAATTAAACTCAACCATGCAGGAGAACTTGAACTCTTCCAGTGGAATACACTGAATATTTCTACCATTGCATTGAGATAGCTCCTAACTTCTCTTGTCCTGGACCTCATCACTGCTATATATTTTTTCATACATCTTAGGATGCTGAGAACTCTGTTCATTGTACTTTGTTTCTCCATGTTTAAATTAGGGCAGGCTTAGTCTATCATTGATTTCATATCGAAAACCTAATTGTCTGTAAAAATCAAGCCTCTAACATATATGCCACAAATATGCCATGGCAGCATGCATGCTATGTATATATGTTGCAATGATATTTGATAAGGACATTGACACAGACTTCTTTGGTTTTGTGAAAGGGCAGTAAATACCAGATCAGCAAAATCAAGAATGCTTTATTGTAACTCAAATGGTACCACTTACACATAAAATGTTCTTTTGGGAAAACTCCCTTCTGGAATTTTTACATCTATATGCCAACCTTCTGAGCTGTGCAGTGGTGGGTAGTACAGGCTAGGCCAGCAAGTCCCAAGTGAGAGACGATGTGTTAACAAGCGTTTCAAAAATGTTGTGCATTAATTACATACAGTGAGTACCTAGGTGTAATGTTGCAAAACCTAATGCATTGGGAGTTTCATCAAAACAGCAGAGTAAAAACTGTCATGCCTATTTCCTGAGAAGTAGAAAAAAGTACATATATGTATTTATATGTGTGTGCGTGTGCGTGTATTTTTCTTTATGGACGAGGAAGCCCCAAAGTTGAGGTAAAAGTAAAAAGTTAGACAGAAATGTTGTTTTGTTAACTGGTTTGAAAATGGTGGTTTCCTGTTCATCCGAAGAAATAGGCTGATTGTCCTCATTTTAATTCTTTCCTAGCGTGGGCATGCGAAGTCTACTGCTTTCGGTGTTCTCAAAAGTGAAAAAAAGCTCACAGGTGTTTGTGGCTGGTGATTAACCATCAGCGCTTTCTCCTTGTGAACAACTATTTTCAATCAAAAAGATAATTTCAGAGACAATTAATCACTATTAAAATTAATCTAAATATTAGCAACTTGTCCAGAAATCCAAGGACTATTATCAAACTAAACTTTTAACACATGCTAATGAGCCTATTTTAAATTAAAATTTAAACACCTACTTTATTTACAGAGAATATAGATCGAAAATGCAAATGAATAATATAGAATTTGCACAGATCCTCTTTGATATTTCAAATATCAGAAAACATCTAATGTTTTGGTCAGTGTCTGATAATTCCCACCTCTTAATATTTTTTTTGTGATTAATTAAGAAGTCAGATTCTCAACAGATAAATGAACATGAACAAAGTCTTCAAACAAACATATAGAAGAATTATACAAACCCAAAATATCTATAAAATATGCTCAAACTTGATTTTATAAAAGCCATAAAAATGTGATTTTCCCCAAATAGATTGGTGAAACAAACAAAAATGATACAATTTCTATTTAGGGACTATCATTCAACACTATCCTTATGTTAATGATAGGAAAGAGGAATTTTAAGAATCTCCTAAACACTGTTTTAAGAACTTAAATTAGTATAAGCATTTCAGCCATATTAACAATGCCACATTAAATTTGCCTCTATTCCCTCCCAGTATCTCTGTCTTTCCCTTATCTCTCCTAGCCTTACTATTTGTCAAGGATGCTAGGCATTTGCCTACCTCAGGTTCTTGACAATCTTCTCTCTGCTTGATATTTACTTCTACTAGATACGTCTGTATATGTCTCTCTTTATTAAATCTTTCCTCAAATACCACATTTCTCAGTGAGCCAGATTCTGACCACACCATTTACTATTTCTAACAGTCAAATGAGGCAATCCCTGTCTCTCTTTATTCCCTGTTTTATTTTTTCTCCATGTACTTATTGCTATCCATGTACTATTACATATTTTATTTTGGGTCTGTTTTCTCTAGAGCATGTGTAGTTTAATAAGGATTTTGTCTTTTTTGTTACCGTTATATCCTCAGAGCCAAGTACTGTCTGAAACGTACATGTTTTTTGATGATTAGATCCATGTGTACAGGATCATCTCACATAATGATACACCTATGCTTATATGCACATTGCTGGGGAAATATAAATAAAAACTAATCTCCTGCCAACTGAAGAAACCTCCTCACAAAAAGAAAAAAGAAAGGAAACGGTTTTATTATTGAATAAACAGTAAACCAGAATGTGATAAGAGATTGCAAAGACAGAAAGATACCTCTCCCTTTTATATAGGCAGGCAGATACAGCCCATTACATACATGTTCTCAGCATAAACACAACTAGTGCTCAAGTTAAGAGTACTTGACAGCAACATTTGTCACACATAGTTTGTCTTAGATGCACCTGGTAATTCAGGAGGCCATCTGTTTTTGCTAATTGGATTTATGCACAGGAAAAATAAACTTCTCATATATTTATGACAGGAGAAGTGTTGCAACTTGAGGAGAGTGCCTGCAGAACTTAGGCCCCTACCTGACACAGGAACTGGGAGATAGGGGCACTATCATCCTTGATGGTGACATTTCAGAGAGATGGTTTTCAAGTCCTTGAGAAAGAACTTAGAACTATTAAGTTTCTAAAGTAAATTCTCTAGCAAATGGGAGGGGGGAAGTCTCTCCCTTTATTTCCAATAAGAAAAATTAATCCTCCTATTTTTAATTTGTATTTGCCCTTACAGTCTGTCATATCTATCTATCTTATCTATCTATCTATCTATCTATCTATCTATCTATCTATCTATCATTATCATCATCTGTCATTTATCCTTCCTTCTGATAATCCACTGAAAGTCTTAAGAGTTTTCTATTTATTTACTTATCTCTTGAAGGTTTGACTTAGCGTCTTGGGCAAAGAGAATTAATTTTCATTTACTTCAAATGCATTTGAATTACTTTTTAGAAAAAAAAATCATTAACAGGGATTTTATTTAAAAGTATAATTTTTAACTTTAATAAATATAAATGTATTCGTCAGGGCTCTCTAGAGGGGCAGAAATAATAGGATATATATATTTATATATATAGAGAGGTGTGTTTGTTAAGGAGTATTAACTCACACAGTCACAAGGTCCTAAAATAGATTGTCTGAAAGCTGAGGAGCTAGGAAGCCAGCCTGAGTCCCGAAGTTGAAAAACTTCGAGTCTGATATTCGAGGGCAGCATCCAGCATGGGAGAAAGATGTAGGCTGGAAGACTAAGCCAGTCTAGTCTTTTGCGTTCTTCTGCGTGCTTTTTATTCTGGTTGCACTGGCAGCTGATTAGATGGTGCCTACCCAGATGAAGGCTGGGTCTTCCTTTCTCAGCCCGCTGACTCAAATGTAAATCTCCTTTGACGACACCCTCTGAGACACACCCAGGATCAATACTCTCCATCCTTCAATCCAATCAAGTTGACACTCAGTATTAACTATCACAAGTCCACCCCTTGTCAACGTGAACCCATACACATCTCCTGAGATCATATATAATCTTTAAATAAGGACAATAATAAGGTCATAATTACGCCTATTATAATACAACTATCTTGCCTACAAGTGAAAATCTACCAATCCCCAAACCAGATGCTATTACATAAAGTTAACAGCACTTAAATGCTGATATAAAGTCAATAAATCTTACTTCACATGCTAAAGAAAAAAAAAGAAATAACATGAAGATATTTTCTTAGTGCCATTATATACATGCACAAACATGTTTTTAACAAAATAAAAAGGAAATATTCATGACAATTACAGTCTCCATTTCTGCAAATTGTCATGTGGTCATAGGTGGCATTGATTACTACTTTCTTCTATTACACATTTTCTATTACCTTTACCTTCAGCAAGCACCTCAGCCGATCGTGGGATTTTGTTTGTTTGTTTGTTTGCTTTTTCCTGATGGAGTGCCCCAAACCATTTCTGAAGGGTCTGGGTCATTATAGTCATGCCTGTATTGGGCTGTTGTAGTTTCTCATTGACCTTAATCACAGGGCATAGTAATACTAAGAGACACCCCATGGGATCTCCTGTATTCCAGGCATACTGCTCCTTAACTCCATTGTAGAGTAGCAGACTGATATTGTCTTGATGGTCTGGGTCAGTCACCCCAGTCAACACTGTAAACCCCTTCTCAGCCTGTTGACTTAAAGGCAGGAGGAGCCCAAAGTGTCCAGGTGGCAGTCTTAACTTCTAGTTTAATGCAATTGTTGTGTCTTTTGGTGGTAGTGTTCCTCCCTATGGAACTAAGATCTCTAGGCTAGCAGAACATAATGTCGCAGAAACAAGAAGCAAAAATGTTGCTAGTGGATCACTAAGGATGATGGTGAGTGGTGGCACTTCCATTTCCACTCCTTTATTCCTAGACCCATGAATTCTGGCTATGGGAGAAACAATGTCATATTTTGCACGTGGATTCAGAGTATACACGGCCTTCTGGAGAAGTTTGCCTCAGTCCTGCAAAGTATTGTCACCTAGTTCTTATTGTACTTGTCACTTCCAAAGGCCATTCCACCGTTCCATCAACCCAGCTGCTTTAGGATGATGGGAAACATGGTAAGACCAGTGAATTCCATGAGCATGTGTCCACTGCCACACTTCTTTAGCCATAAAGTGAGTACCTTGGTCAGAGGCAATGCTATGTGCAATACCATGATGGTGGATAAGGCATTCTATTAGTCCAGGGATGGTAGTCTTGGCAGAAGTATTGCATGCAGGATAGGCAAATCCATACTGGAATAAATATCTATTCCAGTGAAGACAAACCTCTGCTTTTTCCATGATGGAAGAGGTCCAAAATAATCAAGCTGCCACTACGCAGCTGGCTGATCCCCTCTAGGAATGGTACCATATCGAGGGCTTAGTGTGGGTCTCTGCTGCTAGCAAATTGGGCATGCAGAAGTGGCTGTAGCCAGGTCAGCCTTGGTGAGTGGAAGTCCATGTTGCTGAGCCTATGTGTAACCTCCATCCCTGCCACCATGGCCACTTTGTTCATGGTCCCATTGGGTGATGACAGAGTTGGCTTGGGAAAAGAGATTGAGTGGTGTCCACAGAATGAGTCATTCCATCCAGTTGATTATTAAAATTATCCTCTGCTGAGGTCACCCGTTGGTGACCACTATGGGATACAAATACCTTCACAATTTTTTACCCCTCAGAGAGGTCCATTCATATACCTCTTCCCTAAACTTCTATGTCATCAATTTTCCAATCATACTTCTTCCAAATCCTTTATTATCCAGCCAAACCATTGGCTACAATCCATGAATCAGTGTATAATCACACATTTGGACATTTCTTCTTCCATTCAAAGTGCACAAGCAAGTGCATTGGTCGAAGTTCTGCCTACTGGGAAGGTTTCCCTTCACCACTGTCCTTCAGGAATGTCCTAGAAAGGGGCTGTAGTGCTGCAGTTGTTCACTTTTAAGTGGTGCCTGCATATCTTGCAAAACCATCTATGAATCGGGCCCTAGTATTCTCTTCCTTCTGTCAGTTGATCATAGGGAACGCCCCATGAAGCCATCAGTGCAGGCTGGGGGAGAGAAGGCAGGGTGGCAGGAGTGAAGACCATGGGCATTTTGAATCACTTCCTCATGTAATTTACTTGAGCCTTAAGGACTTGCTCAAGCATAATCACATATATGCCACTTCCATTTGATGATGGAATGCTGCTGTGCATGACCCACTTTATGGCTAATGGGTCAGGAAGTATCCAGTTCACAGTAGGCAGTTCAGGTCACATAGTGACTTGATGACCCATAGTCAAAAGTTCAGCTTCCACCAAAGTCCAGTAACAGGCCATGAGCTGTCTCCCAAAATGAGAGTAATTATCTGCAGAAGATGGCAGGGTCTTGCTCCAAAATCCTAGAGATCTCCACTGTGATTCACCTATAGGGGCCTGCCAAAGGCTCCAAACAGTATCCCTATCTGCCACTGACACCTCAAGCACCACTGAATCTGCTGGGTCATTACCCCAAGTGGCAGAGTAGTTTTCACAGTAGTTTGGACCTATTGCAGAGCCTTCTCTTGTTCTGGACCCTACTTAAAACTGGCAGCCTTTCAGGTCACTCAATAAATGGGCCAAAGTAACACAACCAAATGAGTAATGTGTTACCTCCAAAATCCCAATAGGCTCACTAAGTGTTGTACCTCTTTTTTGGTTTTGGAGGGGCCAAATGCATCAACTTACCCCTCACCTTAGATGAAATATCTCGACAGGCCCCACGCTACTGGACCCCTAGAAATTTTACTGAGGTAGATGTTTCCTAAATTTTAGTGTATTTCCCATTCTCTGGCACACACATGTCTCACAAATAAGTCTAGTGTGTTTGCTACCTCTTGCTCACTGGCTGCAATCAGCATAATGTCATCAATGTAATGGGCCAGTATGATATCTTGTGGAAGTGAAAAGCAATCAAGATATCTGCCAATAACATTATGACACAAAACCAGAGATTTAATATACCCCTGAGGAAGGACAGTAAAGGTATATTGCTGCCCTTGACAACTGAAGGCAAATTGCTTATGGTAGGCCTTACAGACAGAAATAGAGAAAAAGGCATTTGCCAAATCAATAGATGCATACCAGGTACCAGGATATGTGGTAACTTTCTCAAACAATGAAACCACATTGGTTCAGCATTTGGAGTCACCACTTGGTGAAGCTCACAACAATCCACTGCCATTCTTCAAGATCCATCTGTCTTCTCCACAGGCCAAATAGGAGAGCTGAACATGGATGTGGTGGGAATCACCACCCCTGTGTCCTTCAAGTTTTCGATGGTGGCACTAATCTCTGCAATCACTCCAATGATGCAATGTTGTTTTTGATTCACTATTTTTCTAAGAAGGGGCAACTTTAATGGTTTCCATTTGGCCTTTATCATGTAATAACCATTACCCTAATAGTCAGAGAGCCAATATAGAGGTTCTGCCAGCTGCTAAGTATGTCTATGGCAATTATGTATTCTGGCACTGGGGAAATGACCACAGGGTGAGTCCAGGGACCCACTGATCCCATTGTAGGTCAAAACTGAGCTAAAACTCCATTAATTGCCAGACTTTCATAACCCCCTACTTTAACTGCAGAACTACAATGACATTTTGGGTCTCCTGGAATCAGTGTCAGCTCAGAACCACTCCAGGTAGTCCCTGAAATGTCTGATCATTTCCCTTTCCCCAATGCACAGTTATCCTGGCATAAGATCAGAGTTTCTCTTGGGGAATGATGGGAGAAAGATAGGCAGCATAAATTGTCTGCAGTGTAGTGGGGTCCTACTTCATGGGGACCCACCCTCTCCTTCATTCAAGGGGTTTTGCATCTATAAATGGGCTCAAGTCTGAAAATTGATTGGGGTCCATGATTCTCTGCTTTTATAATTCAAGTTAGTCTTTTGTCCATTTGACCTGGAAGTTTTCTGCTTATATAAATTAAATAGGAATTCAGGAGGCTTCCTATCAATTTCACTTCTAGAACACTGTGTTTAATTAGACAATGCCAAAGCTCTACACAAGTCAGGCTATTCTGATTGCTGCTTTGCCTCTGCTGTCCATTACGGTAGCTACACCCACCTTGCTTTTGATGGTTGAGAGCTGCCACTTGGCCTCTGCCACCTCAAGATCCAATTATTCCCATTGTATTTCAATTTTGTAGTTGCGTGACTGTGGTTTTCACGGTTTCATCTGGCATACAGAGAAGAGTAATTACAGGGCTTTTCAAAGACGCAGTTACTGCCCTCACAAATCTATTTCACAAAGCATTGGTCAAGAGTATATCTTCTGGACCATTCCAGCTTGGACGAGTATGTCTACAGTGACTAATTTACTCCACCATCCCAGTATCCCTAAGCCTTTGGATTCTTTCCTCTACATTAATCCAAGGGAGATCAGGTATTTTCAGCTAGCTCACAGTAGGCTATCTTTTGATCCATATTTAAACTAACCAAGCAAATAAATTATTAGAACCTCTTTTTAACTCCCCAAACTGTAACATTAAATGCAGAGTCTCTACTTAGTGGGCCCAAATCAATAAATTCAGCCTGATCCAACTCTATGTTCCTTCCACCATTATTCCACACTCTTAATACCCATTCTCATGTCTTTCTCCAGATTTCTATTTATATAAATTAGAGAACTCTAGCAGTTATTTTACAGTGTAGTCCACCTCCTCATAGGTCACACTCTGAACTTCACCTCTAGGGACCTGCCAGGACTTTAGTCTAGTTATAGGCCTAGAAGTAAACAGCAGTGTTGGGGGTGTGTCTTGAGAAACAATATTATCTTGACAGGCAACTGCCTACTGGGAGGTCATCACTGTTGCCTCAGGCAGCACAAGGTTTATCTCCTTAGACAAAGGTGGAAAGGCTGATGGCAGAGTGGGTCAGGAAGGGTATGTTGTCACTTCTGGGGATGTGGAATCTGTTTCTTCTGGCAAAAAAGGCTCATCAGAGTTTACAAAATCAGTGTCCCCAGCTTCATCAGAGTCCTCCCACATGTCTCCATTCCAAGTTGCAGGGTCTCATTCTTTTCCAATTAATGACCTCACTTTATCAGTAGATACCTGTCAAGGCTGTGCATGCACCTTTTATTGCAGGTCAGCAACTCAAATGACAAGAGCTTGTGTCTGCTTTTTCATAATTTCAGCTTTTTCTCTACAGGAGGTTAAGACTCTCATTAAGGGCAATTTTAGGAGACTTGAGACTCAGTATCTGCTTTGGAAGCCAGGAGTTAGAATCCTTGAGTTCATCATTTTCTTTCATCATTTTGTGCAGTGAACTTGGGAGCAACCAACCAACTTCATTGTGTTCCTTCATTCTCCACATATAGTCAAAAGTATTATGTATAAAGTCACTGAGCTCCTTGCCAGTGACTCACAAGCAGTGAACCAGATATGTTGAATGCATTTATTTTGCATAACTCTCTAAACAGTTAATCCCAAGGACTATCAGCATTCTCCATACTATTAGAGGTAGAGTCATTAGCATTTTGGGGTCTTATCATATTAAGCAGTCAACTCCAGAAACCCCAAAACCTATGAAAGAACTCCATCCTTAATATTCTATTCCTCTAAAACCACTTCTGGTACCAAAATCTGTAATAGTCAGGGTTTGCTAGAGGGACACAGAGAAAGATGTAGGCTAGGAGGCTAAGCCAGTCTAGTCTTTTCACGTTCTTCTGCTTGCTTTATAATCTGGCTGAACTGGCAGCTGATTAGATAGTGCCCACCCAGATTAATGGTAGGTTTGCCTTTCCTAGCCCACTGACTCAGATGTTAATCTCCTTTGTGAATACCCTCACAAACCCACCCAGGATCAATGCTTTGTATCCTCAATCCAATCAAGTTGACATTCAGTATTAACCATCATAGCAAACAAAAATGAAATTGGGTTTGCTTCTTAGTCAGTGCTAATTACTTTAATGTTTATGTGACCCATATCTTAATGCAGACTTAGATCTACCTTTCATTTCTTTTTGCATTTATCTCCTTGCTTGATAATGTCTACTGATTATCAAGCAGAATAAGACAGTCATATTCATTTTTTAGGAATTAATTACATACATTATCTCAGATTTTGATCAACTTAGACAGACCTTATTTAGTTCCAAATCATATGACTATGATACTATGATGTTACTAGGCAGTGTAGGAAGGGCCACCTAACAACACTTCATCTCAGAATTTATTCCATTGCCCAAGCACACTTTGTAGAAATCCAGACTGTACTTCTGAACTTTGAGGCAAAATGGTATGCAAAACACGACTCCTCATGAACTGTTCTCTGAACACGGGGTAAACCATTCACAACTGGTATAAAACCGGTAAATAAAATATGCAGATTGAGAGTGCATTTTGCTACAAGTGCAGAAATGCTAATTGCTTTATGCAGAAAATGATTTTGTTCATTGGTATATTTTCATCATCATAATTTTCATCATTGTACTGAGCTATTAGCAAATAATAAAAATGACTTGTTTATAGGAATGTATACTCTTTGAAGAAGTTACACAATATTGAAGAAAAACTTTTCTCCATCTTACATTAAGTACAGATGATATTTTGAACCATACAATATCCAAAAAGATTGTTGCAAACAACAAACACAAAAGGCAATGTTTCAAACATCTAATGGGAAGAAACAGAATTTTATACTTGGCATATGGAGAAGGAATTTGCTTTTCCAGTGAGCCATCAGTTTCATAATATCTTGTTTCAAGTCAGAAATAACAGAATTTCTAAGCATAGAGTTCAAAAAGTCAGGTAATTGTTCCATTTTAAATTTTGGACTTTGAGCTTCACTAAGCATAAAAAGATAGAAACTCTGCTTTATAATATCTGAACTCAGAAGTGAAAAATACCAGGCTCATGGGGATCATATGAATACAGAAAGACATTTAAAATGTTTACATAAAGGAAAAATGATTTTTTTACAAGAGGGGATTGAAATAAAGTTAGAAAGTCAGAATCACTTTTTTTTGCAACTGCATCTTTGGGATTCTAGCAAGAATTGAATGGAAGGAATGAGTTAACCAAAGCAACATTGTGGAGTATTTACTATTGCTTAAATAATTTTTAGATTATTTGTATAGAAGACAGTAAATGTTTT